>NC_050174.1:5730569-5883069 GCF_008315115.2 Sander lucioperca | reverse complement strand
GACAGCTGATTTTAAAGCCTTTAGATTTCAAATCACCAGCTTGTCATAAATGGACTAAATAGGAGGTATGAATGTGGATGTTACCCTTTTTTGTAGAGGAAATTGATAGTAGCTCTATTCCAATTAAAAATAAGAAATTGCTACAATCTGCATATATAAATGTATTTTATTATTTTTAATGTAAGTGCATGTACGACAAAAAGAGTGTGATGCTGCAGACACATGAATACAAAACAGCAACGAGGATAACGCATAATTTACCACACACCCAATTATGTTTAGCTGATAGAAGTAGACACAGTATGAAAACAACTCTCAGTACTGACATCAGCATCCTCTGCTATCGTGATTAACTCACTTTATGTAAGTCATTCATTATAAACTGAAATGACCCTCCCTACAGCATGCAAAAAAGGCCTTTAGGCAACATAAGCCGGTCTCACGTGTCATCAGTGTTTGCAAACCGTTCAGAAAAGTCAATACTTCCAGAGACTGATTGAATATGGCAGAGGACACATCACGCTATGCCCAGTGTGCAAGTTTGGGCAGTTCACAGACTGGATTAATAGGCTACGTTATGAGGGCCAACAAAGAGACCAGTGTTGTCGGGCTTAAAGCAAGTAGTTGCCATTTAAAATATCAATAAAATGAGTGGGTTTTTATGACTATAGCAGCTTGTGCTCAAGTAAACTAAGTTAAACTGACTTAGGTGGAGTCATAGGTTGTCCACAAATGCATCGGGTCACAACAGAACAGAACTATTTTCTCTGTCATTTCCCACTGCAGAAGAGCAGCAACACCGGTGGTCTTTGTTATCCTTCAGAAACATTAAATATCGGCCTCCACAGATGATGCAAGCTTGTGTATACGCTTGTGTGTTTGCGTGTGTGTGTGTGTGTGTGTGTGTGTGTGTGTGTGTGGTAAAGTGAGGTTCTTGAGGTTTTTGAAACATGAGTGAGCATTGCACTGGGAATGCTATCCATAACATCCTACTCCAAGAGGATCCTTCTGTGAGGGAGGTAGAGCATGGCTAGCAAACACACACGCACAGAGAGAGAGAGAGAGAGAGAGAGAGAGAGAGAGAGAGAGAGAGAGAGAGAGAGAGAGAACCATAGTTATGCTGCTATTCCTGACTCCACAAGCAGTGATTAATTCTGTCCTGTGGTGAGGTGGTGACATGACCTACTACTCCATGACTACTAATGACATTTCTACTATATTCTTACTATTACATCTTGTTTGTTGGTGGAGTGGCAAACTGCTATTTGAGACAAAAGGGAAAAAATGACTGGAACAAAAGATGTGTAATCATGGGGTTCTGTGTTGGCCAGTTCTGGTAAGATGCTCAGTGAGAAGTACATTGCTTCCTACTCAGTCAACATATAACACATATAATCTAGAGCCTTACATGCTTATTGTCAAATGACATGAGCTGACTTACTGAAATTAGAGCGATGCTAGTCATAATTCATATCTCTAGTTTTGAAGACTAAATAACAAATGTTGCAGCAGAATGTAATACTTCACTAAGGGGTAAACATATAGGTGAACAAAAAACTGGGGGAATCTGTGCTCCAGAGCTCCAAAGCTGTTTCATGGACCATTTACTGGCAAGGATAAAAAACGAGCATCTTGAAAGCACATGCTCTGCATGTTCTCTATTGCTCTCTCTATTGTGCTATTGGCACAGCGCTGTGAAAACGTCAATTTACTGTCAGCTGTTATCAGAGGACGCAGGTGAGGGAAACAAGAAATAAAAACAGAAACTCTCAAAAAGAAACTGCCAATACGCTCCTGTATATGGGTAGTTTAATTTAAAAGAAACTATGACACTTTATGATCCATTTCTGTGTAAAAGGGCCGCACACACCTCGCGTAAAAAATATAAATAGAAGACAGTCCTATTTTTAGCTTGTACAGCGGATCTCCGTGGAGCATGCACACCACTACGCGTTGCTCTCATGTCCGGTGTAGCCAGTTTCATTGATTATAGTAAAAGCGTAGTGTTGGATCGTCCGCTCCGCATACGTTACACGTGCAATGTTGCACGCATGTACTTTTAAGGCAAGGAACGAGAAGTAAATTGCCTGTATGTGTGAAAGCAGCTTTATCTCGCGCCTCCGTTTTTTTGTGTGGAATATACAGCATAATTATATGATTTTGTCATTCTTTCAGGAAGGGTAGGGGGACGTTTTGGGGGGACGTTTTGGAAGTTGCTCAAGTGTTCCTTTCACACTGTCTAATCGAGATCAGCAGTCCTCCTCCCCTGCTGAGAAGCCCCTACTCCTCCTTCCTGAGTCATTGGACAATTTGGCAGAAACTTGTTGAGGCAAACCAAAAGACCATTTTCATGAACATCCCAAACTTTGCCCAAGTTTCTGCTTCTGCAACAACAGAAGATGCAATCCTTCTGGACTCCACATTCTTGTCTGCTGATTCGTAATACCTTTGGTCAAACCAAGCCGGCTGAAAGCCACCCTCTTCAGCTTGACAACCTTCCTCAACAGTGGGTTCCACTAGCAGGTAATCAGGCTACTGCCATGACAGGCACCAAAGACCTTCTGGCCACAACTCCTACAAGACACATCAGCAATGGTGGGTTTTCACAGGACACACTTGGATATCATGTCCCCAACTTCCAACGAGATGTGACAATAGGTCTTTCAGAGGTGAGAGTTGGAGACTTTGTACAAATGGGCTTCAGCCAGACATTCCCAGTTCATACACGCTATATATTTGGGTTAGGTGGCTGTGCAAAAGAGATGGCGTACTAACTCTGGCTCCTTCCACAACAGACCGGTGATATTTCACATCTCAAGAATCACTTATCATAGCCATGGGTCAATATGCAGTGGCCTCCACCTTGGCCTGCCACCCATTTGGCAATGCACTAGACTCCAACACCGAACATTAGAGGGGGGTGACCCACATGGCATTAGCCCCATGTTATTTGTTGGGGCTGAGCCTTACCAGCGGGACGGGACTTGCCTGCAAACTCCTGTTCAAGGCCTGGCTGCAGGAGTAGGCCTTGGCTTCCCTATTCCGGGTGAGGTTTCTCTTTTCCCAAAACACCAATTTATAGAGATCTTTTGATCGCTCTAGTTTGGCCCCTCACAGGGGACCAATTTGCCTTGAGAGACCCAACCTGGGGTGACGTATCCAACAACACAGCTCCCAAGTTCATAGGGGCATGCACAACCCCCTACGCCACCACCACTAGAAAGTAGTAAAGTGTGTTCTTAAATTATGGGACTGACAAAATTATGATGCACAATGTAGTTAGAGCTCAGCTCTAAAACAACCCACTTTAACTCTTTAACAATCATAGCAGACCCATTGTGTACAACTATTTATTTCAGAGTGCAAATGAAAAATGCCATCCATCTGTATGTGCATACTTATTTACTGGTGAGTATGTGTCTGAATGTGTACAATTAATAAATGCGAAACTGCCTTTTCTGATTGAGACAGACATGTAATGTTTTATGAAAAAGTGAATTGCAATTAGAGCTGCATGAGATGGAATTAATTAACAATAGCACTGTAAACCAGCTAGGTTACCTGGTTTGGAGTCCTTGCAGCAGGCTTGTCCTGGTGGTTGGCGAGGATGAGAAAAGGCAGTGTGCAGAGCTGCGGGTGCTGCAGGGCCGAGTGGAGCTCGTTACGTGCTGCTTCAAGGTCCTCATCTGATGAGGCGCTGTCCAATACGAAGACTACACCCTGTGACCCCTGGTAGTAACGACTCCAATATTTCTTAATATTGTCGGCTCCTGTAGACAGATGTGATGCAATTAAAAGTGTCAACTTCTGTGAGTTGCCATTGTCATAATTGACGTTACTGTTGTCATGTGAAAACCTCCTAATAAGAGAAATGCCAACAACTCCTGTAGTCAAAAAGTAACAATCTCATAATTATCAGTTTCTAAATAAACTTACGTAGCTCCAATACAAAAACATTTCTATTAAATAAATAATTAATATTGTATTGTAACAACGTATTAAACATTAGGAAGTATTGAAATCCATTCTTTATTTTACATTATAAAACATACACAGAACAAAGCACATCAATACACTGCATTAAAAAAAACAGAATCAACAACAAGTGTAATTTCATTATGGCAATTGAACCTTGGTCTAATTTATGTGTTGAAAATGATGTATCATAGCATTTTGAAGTGGACAGTAGTTTTTTAGTAACCAAGAACACCAAGGTTAGGAATGACTGTCACAAGACAGCTTCTGCTGTCGCCCTCTCTTCATTGATGCTGAAAAACTCACTCAACACCACAAACCATGATATGCTAGTCACTTCCTCCATGTAAACCATGCTCCTTTAGCATTGGGGCATCTTGCTTCTCTGTGACTATTGGAATCCATTGCAACTGACTAAACACAAGTTGACCACAGCTGCTGATTTCCTTTAATGAGGAAACTACAAACTTCAAGCCAACAGGAGGGAAGTTTCTTTTACTAAAAAAAGATAGATGTAAAGTGGAGATTGAAAACAGAGGCAGTTTATCCTTAACATGGAAATAAATATCAGCATACTCTTGAAAAAAATGATTGTTCAAGAAGATGTTCAAGTAAGGCAGGAAGGAGGGGAAACATTTTACAGTTTCAAGCCATGTACATCAAGTCACTTTTCTATCTCAAATACACCACAGTATTGGCTATTTTACTCGTGTGTGTGTGTGTGTGTATATATATATATATATATATATATATATATACACACACATCATAAACATTTATGACATAACACTTCTGTCATTAAGTGTCATTCGGTTTTTGTCATGACAAGTTAGGGTTAGAGTTAGGGTTCATGTGTCATGACAGTGTCATGTGTTCATGACAGTGTAATGTCTCTCCCATGTCACTCTTATGCAGATACCTTCAAGTAAAGTGTTACCAATATAACCGCTTTTAAACATTGATTACACTTCATTAACTCAGTTGAATGCTGTTCTTTTCACAACATGTTTTCCATCAGTGCCATTCAAAAAAAAATTCTAATCTACACGCTTACCAAACTTGTCAGCACTGCATGCACACAACTACAAAGGGTCCTATCACATTGCATACACAAGTACATGCATTTGCATTTACAAGGTTGTTCTTTCTCTGGTTAAAATTATCCTCCTCTGTCTAGTGAGGTTACTTCCTTTGCAATCTTGTGAACTGTTGTTTTGTTATTGTTGCTCATAGTAAGGTAGTTGCCAAAAAGTGACGAACTGTGAGGCTGGCAAATGTTAAAACATCACGAAGTGCTCTCAGTGACATTTACCTCCCTTCTCTCATTTTCTCCCTCCCTCCCTTCTTTCTTTCCTCCCCCACTCTTTCTACTTACACCTCTCACTGGAGTGGAAAGCTATCAGACAAAGTGGCACTTGAGAGATTGACTAGGAAGTTTCTGTCATATTTGCCTGGAAATGGTGGAATGTCCGTCAAATCTCATTGGCTCTCTTTGGCAACTTATGCCACCTATTGGCCTGACAGGAGGATTTCCAAACATGACATCATGATTCTTGGGGGATACTGGCAGCCCTACTACATATCATTAATCAAATGAGTGCAGTAAGACCTCATTCCTTTGCTCCGTTTGTCTGCCTTCCTCTTTACTTCCCTGCTCTTTAACACCTTTCTTCTCTATATGGATTTTGACTGTATGAATGAAATAATGAATGGTTGTAGCCAAATCAATTACCTAACTAATTAAGTTTGGGAAATAACATGAACAAATAATCAGAAAGATATGAATTAGCTCCATGTAATCAACTCATAAAAAAGGTATCACACAGTGCAGTCCAATCTTCAGGCATGTTTGGCTGGATGCATATTAAGGAAGAATCCACAACTGGATACTTTCAAGGTTTACAATTAAATATTTTTCTTGTGTTCCCTGAACTTCTCGTGTCCAATTCTAACTTAAGTTACAACTTCCATTTCCCAGAATAGCCATCAACATCCTTCTCCCTTGACTGAACTTGATACATTTAGCGGTTGGTTTAATGTGTAGGTGCAGAGAGCAACAAAGCAAGCTATCATGTTAGTAAGGGCAAAGGAGCAACAATTTTCAGTCAGGACAAAATATCATAACACATATCTTGTGGCTGTATTACAAAATTGTCTACTGAGGCTACCCATGGCCAAATTAATCGGTATCTTTTGCTTTTCCATGATGGATTTAATCCCTGCTTGAGTTGTTAAATATTGAGGCAGAATGGTGCGTGAACTATGGTATTTTCTCTTCTGAGGGAACAGGCCTAAAACTTAATGTTTACCACGTGTTTGGGGAAGATTGTTAATAAGTTATCCTATTAAACTTCACCACAGCTCTCCTGAAAATATCCAAGATAGAAATATATAGATATCTATAGAAGCAGTACACTAGCAGAATCAAAAATAAGGGCACAGGAAAAATGTGTTCTAGTATGACTCAAACAATGCAGACCATATATTTTGTAGCTGTAACATGTTTTATGCCCTCTACATGAGAACATTTATTAATTATTGCTACAATTTCACCATTTCTGACAATATTACACAGTGGAAAAAAACAAAGTATATGATGTCAGTCTGTGACGTCAGAGAGTAACCCTCTCTAGGATCAAATGGATAGAAATCTGATCTGAGGAAACCACCTCGCCCAGCCCACCCACCCATTCATCCCTCCCTCCCTCTTTCACTCAACACCAAGCAAGACTTTTTCAACACGCTGAAGCAGACAAGCTGAAACAACGGGTGCAATTACTAATTCAGTGTACTGAATACAACTTATGTATGTTTAACATGTATGCATGGTTTGTGGTCTGGGAAACATGAATCTTAATGATTGTAGATGCGCTACGCTTCATAGACATTTGATGAATCGTTGTGTATGCACAGCCAACTCTTACAGGCCACTGTAATGTGAGATGCTTACCAGGGCTCATTAACGATGCAGCCTACTTTCCCTGTCCACAAAACATTTCCTATGATTCTTTTTCTGTTGTGTTGTCAGACAGTAAACTTTCATGTAGCGTTGTGCTTTTCAATTTACTTTAAGTAAAAGCTGTAGTTTTTGGGGCTAAAACGATTAGCCAATTAATCGATTGACAGACATCTAATCAGCAACTACTTTGATAATCGATTAATTATTCAAGTCATTTTTCAATCAACACTTACAAATATTACTTATATCCAGCTTTTAACTTGACGTTCAATTTTGAGGGG
The DNA here is from genome assembly GCF_008315115.2 of Sander lucioperca. Taxonomy (NCBI): domain Eukaryota; kingdom Metazoa; phylum Chordata; class Actinopteri; order Perciformes; family Percidae; genus Sander; species Sander lucioperca. Next base: position 5,875,854 of record NC_050174.1, on the reverse strand, counting down.
GTTCAGGTTCAGGGACAAAAAGTGAAGCTCAAAACATGAAAATTCAGAGAATTTAATATAAATGTTAAAGATTCTCTGGAAGTCATGATGACGTCTACCGATTACACAAACACAGTGGCAATGTTGTGTCATCATGTTACTTTTTTATTCACCAAAGTGTGACTATGAATGAAAAAACAAAAACTTTGAGGCAACTGCCAGTAAAACATCAGCAAGCAATTACACCACAAAAATTAAAAACAGATCTCTTCTGAATTCAGATTTTCTTTCAACTGTGTTTATTGACAAGTGTTTCTGAACTCACTGGCAAATTCAAACAGCTTGGGATGATCTACATATCAAAAATGAGTCAACAGTTGAAACCTAGTACCCTATATTTCCAATTGGGTCTAAATTAGGCTACTGTTGAGGCTTGTTCTGTTTGTTGTTGGGTATCGATGCAGGTATAGTTTCAGATTCACAGTCAGCTTGAACAGCACTTTCTCACACATTTCGGCCTCCCATCGTTCATGCTTTTTGACTGCTTTTACCTTGAACAAAATGCAAACATGTTGCTAATCAGGTCTTTTTTCACTTTTGAAAGTTGAAACACTGAAAGCAACCCTCTTTGAAGTATCCCTAACGAAAAACAGACAGTGTTTTTTCTCTGAACAAAACAGCTACAATACGGTGATGGGAGGGAGTGCTGGGACTAGCGAGGGAGGCCTCTAGTAATAAAGTTTGCTTACTTCATTGAGGAATGAGCTGTGGCTGGAGCTGGAGTGAGGTGCAAAACACTTCAGCTGTTGATACACCCATCAACCTGCAGTCTCAGCAGTGTCTGTTTTTAAGTAAACCTTTCCTGTGTGAGGCCTAGTCTGAAACACACATCAATTCCTCTCATTTATGCACATAATGGACAAATCTGGTTTACGGAAATGTGGCACCTCTTAATATTTGAGATCAATAAATTGTGTTACTGTATGTAAATAATTTGGCTTTCGCTCTTTGCCACTCTGGACACCCTCCTTTCCATTGGCTGAGGTATTTTCATCATGTGCCACTGGGCCTGACACAGCTGTTTGTGGTTTTAGACAGGTAATGTGACTGGTTGAAAGTAATACAACAATCAACACAACCTTTCTATTTATAATCCATTTTACCCAATCCACATATAGGCTGTTGTGTCCATATAATAATATGAAGTGTACATGTATATATGCCCCCTTGTTATTACACACTTCACCTAGGACTTTGCAATTGCATTGTTAAAATAGAATACTTTGTTCTTGAATGTAAATTTTAACTTCAAAAGTTGTTTTGGCTAATGCACTTTCAAGATATTAATGGGGCCCTTTCAGTATCTGTGATGCACCATTCACCTACTACCAACAACAAACCCAACATCAAATAGGGTAATATGTTGGAATGAGGCCTCAAACAGAGATCAGTTACACGTCTGTCCTCAGAACTCCAAAAGCAGAACAGTCTGCAACTGCCAGCATCTGCTTTTAACCTAGATGACAGTCTACAAATTATTTCCCTTTTGGTCAAGTCTTTTCCAATGCAAAGGAAAGGCTTCCCTGTTAGGCAAAGTAACACACACTGTGGTCCTATTTGATAGTAATAAGAACCACATTGGGTTTGCGATGACTACAGCGTAGTGGTTTTGCTCTGAGACGTGCTCACATACTTCCTTTGCCTGTTGGTGGTCATACACAACTGCTCAATGTTCTGTGAAGTTCTTGCATCTTGCTCGTCTTACCTAATGTTCTCTTTATGCGTCCGCGATGCACTAATAATGGATGTAACAGTACGACTTACCAAGAACTGCAGTGTTCAAAGTTCAAATGTACACACATCTATCACATTTACACACAATGCATGCATACGTCACATGTTCATCAATTGTCTCATATGCACACACGCTCATCTACAAATAAAAGCACATAAACCTTTAAATCGTCACATAGAAACAAACATCTTTTCCTGTTCATTTTCGGATTTCCATTATACTGGAAGCCTGGTGACAAATACTGTTTAAACAAGAACACAGCATGTGCAAATATCTACCACTCTACTTCAAATCGAAAGCCTCAACAGCAATGAGTGGTGATTATTAGGACCACTTCTTCATCAGCTGCCATTGCGTGGCATGAATGCACACTGTGAAATGGCCCGTCTAGACTTGACGTCATGTCACTGTCCAGACGTATACACACACATTCGCACACTCCTACACACACTTAATAGATTCTTCCCTGTGTCCCGGAGGTGCCCTTCCCACCTAATCCCCATACCTGGCACCAGCTGGGTAGCAAATGCCTGCCAGACTAAAGATCGCCAAATGCAACTGAAAAGACTTTATTACACTTTATTCAGATGAGTGCAAAGGGCTCTCGTTTTACAATGTTGCTGCTGATTAAATAAATAGTGTATCCATCTCTTCATGCTGGCAATCTTAGAATGAAAATGTACAATTCTATGAGGGTATTTGATTTCTGATTACATTTTCTGATTACCTCTAAGTAAGTAAGTAAGTAACACAAGGTGCCATACAGGTGATATGTAAGTGGCTTTGATAGAGCATAAGATGATTTTCCACCTGCTTCAATATATTATATAATATATAATATTATATAATATATTCTAAGTGCAATTGTGATATGTGAATGTTTTTCTTTTTTCAGAGCATTTGAACTGACGGCTCCGACAGAGGACATACTCTGTAGTGAGAGAGCACACAGTTTGTCTTTTAGAGTGCACATGTCTGATTTTTACAAATAGTCTGCTGTCCAGCTGTGGAAACTTATTTATTTCACCTTAAGCTGGACTTTTGGTTTAATTATTTTGTTCTTTTATCCTTGTATATCTGAGAGATTTGCATTGCATGCTTTCCCTGTTGGAAATGAAACGCACACATGGTAACCCAGTAAGAAAACCAAGTTTCTTAAGATAAAATGTTGCTGTATTAACCGGGTTTTCCTTAATCCTTTACACCAATTAAAGGAACTTGGTTTCTTCGCTTACATTCAATCTAAGAAATCAGGGCACTGCAGAAAGCTGACAATAATTACTGTAGGTTATTTACAAGCATTTAAACACACTGAATGATAAGACAGACAAGCCCTGCGTGAAAATAAGTGAGGCAGTGTGCTTTATCACGGCCAGACAATGTGTTCAAATCAATAAGCAAGGAGTGCTTGACAGGAGAGAAAATTGAAAGAGTCGAAAAGAGAGAGAGATCACAAATAATAGCACAATACAGAAGCAATGGTAAAGAGAAGGGGGGATGGGAGAGGAAGAAAACAGAAACCAGAGGTGAAGATGAGTAAGAGAACAAATGAAAATAAGACAGCAGGGACCTCAATGACAAATGCATGAGTCAGACAAACGTACAGTATAGCCTGGTCTGAATCATTACCGGCACCATACATCAGGGTTGCCTGCACATAAGCTGCTTTGTGCTTCTGGTTTAAAGGACAGCTTGTGCTTATGACAATCTGGCCCAGTGCACTCCAGGCAGGGAGAGTTAAAAATGCATTACCAGGCTTAGCAACTATACAAGTCACAGTCAACACCACTTACATGGGTTCAAAACCTGCAACGTTTTAATAACAGAGAGGAGACCTGGCTCCTACGACAACTCCAGGTGCCATGTTAGGGTCACTCTCTGCTCTTTGCTGTATGCAATATTTCTCTGCATGCCAAAGGTGTTGACCTTAACACTTGCTTGATTCCCATGTGCCCTTGTGCTGTTCAACTTAAACCACTTTCGTCTCCCAGATGAAATGGGCTGAGCAATAATCAGGCTTGTCCTGCCAAGCAAACAGCAAGGAAAATAACTGCATATAAAAAGTGTGAAGGCTTGGGCTTATGTGAGAAAGGATTTCAGGTGTTTTAACTGCTCTACTTGCTCTCCCAAAAGAAGCAAATACTGGCCAATGGTTTAACGTATAAGCATTTGTGCCTTAAATGGTGTTTCCGATCTCCGGTACTTAAGGTCGCTTGCATAAGCAAGACTTGCTTTACATTTCTTACTGTGAGGGGAGACAACCTTGTTGACATTCAATAGGCTTTCCAGTGGGAGACGAAGGAAATACATGGGAAGGGCTTCACTTCTTCACACTTCTCAACAAGTGCTTCTTCCCTTGCCGTAGTCAAGGCTGAGTTAAGAGAACAAGTCACAAAGGTATTGTGTAAAAAAAGTTGTTTGGACTCAGGAATACTGATGTCTGTACGTCACATCTTGTATCATTTTTCTGCATTATTGATGCAGAGCAAAATAACATGGAACTAAACCAGGCATGTTTGCTTGTTTTAAGACCATAGGGAAAACGGAGGACAAAAAGAATACTGACAGAAATGGGAAGAGTTATGTAACTTACAAACGGTGCGGAAACGGGGCTGCTTTAATCAGAAAATGGTCTAAAAGGCTCATTATGAAAACTGACCGGTGGAACATTATGCAAGAGCACCAACTCTCCCGACTCCACATTTACGTCATTAACATTTGGAACAAGAAGAGTATGCCTTCATTCAGCCAAACAAAAAGGGTTGCATATCAACATTTCACCTTAGACAGAAACCTAAATCCGATACTCTCCACATAAAAAGTAGTCAGTAGAAAACATCATGTGCTTGTTTTTACCCTGTCCAACCCATCCATAACGGATGGCACCGTAAATCACGCAAATTCTTGTGCTCTGTGTATTTACAAGAAAAGGAGCAGGGGAGCAATGGTCTAAGCAGGGGGGCAAAGAGAAAAAGAGAAGAGATTTCATCACCCGTTGCTGTGGTGGCAGCCGATACCAACTTATCTAAATCAAACGTGTCATCCGTGGGACCAGTGTTTGTTTCCAACCACAATAATGTCCCACCAGACTGGCTTTGAACCAATCCAGAAAAACCTCTTTTGAAAACCCCCCAATGCGCTCTGTCCAAATTTGGTAGCACTCCCGTTGGTGGTCCCCCGGTGCCTCTTTGTGTGTGCTAGTGTCTGAGCGTGTATGTTTTTCCATCTTTTCAGGAGGCTATGATGGGTGAGCCTTCAAAACATGCACTGCACCTGTCATGTCTATAGTACACAGAAAACAACATCCAATAAATGATTTTAACTCTCAGCAAAACAATACATTTTCACTAAGTGTCACTAAGTTGCTTTAAGGAGAAGGGAGAACACTGATTTATCCCCCTTTTTTACGACTCCCTTTAAAGGACTGGAAGCCTCCCATTGCATTTGTTCTGTTTACGTATCTCCACTTCAAGATCTCTCATCTGTGCTTACTGTATTAAACGGCTTCATAGAGTGCTGTAAATTTCCAGGAATAACAGGGTGCAGATTGTACAGCCACTTCAACAAACACTAACAGGCCTGACGTCTGTACACAAATGTCAGTCTGTGACCGAAAGGTGTGATGCTACTCGAGGTCAAAACAAACACGCTTTTGCATTCTTGGTGTACACATTTGTGCAAACAGTTAATGTTGAGATGGATGATATCAGCACAACACAGTTAATGGTGTTAATCAAAAACATGTTTTTAAGATGGAGAATTTGCATTTGTGTAATATAGATTTGTGATTTGTGTGACTGCAAGGCAGTTGCTTTTATTAATAGAGGATCAAAACACCCCACGTACTGGCAGAAAGAAAACAGTGTGACGATTTGGTAGAAACAATGATGAAATAAATCCTATCAAAACATACAATAATGAATTCACACATGGCGTTTGCTACTTTACCAAAGGAAGTGCTTAAAGTGTAATGAGTGCAGAAATAAAATAATAAAATTGCTGAAATAAGGTCAATGATTAATCTTAATTTATTAGATTTCATTATGCAAAATAAAATAAATGTCTTTTATTTATCTGAATATATTAAATGTGCAAAGAAACAGAAACTCGGTATTCTCTACTTGCAATACATAAGTCATAAATATTCTATTGTAGATTTAAAAAGGTGGTTGCTGTTTTGTTGCGTTGTGTTTTTTAATGCAGCTTTAGTTAGTTTGTTAATGTGGGGCTGCCGCCAACGAACCTGCTAATGTTTTGGGTTGGACCACAAGACAATGTCATCGCTAGGTCACTATTTCACCTAACACAGATTTATTCACACTGAGGTTCAAGTGACAAAGGGAAATTGTCAAATTAAATTCTTACAGGCTGAGGCTGGGCATGTGTTTCTTACCTCCAAGTTCTTTCACATTCAAGACAGCATTTGGAAATGGCACTGCTTTGATGCTGAAACCTGAGGGGAAAAAAATGTAAATCCATCATTGTAATGACATAAAGTGTGTGTGTGTGTGTGTGTGTGTGTGTGTGTGTGTGGCACATGTTAGGAGTGATGATGATGAGACTCAACTTTTAGGAATGTTGGCTGGATTGCTTTATAACTGAGAAAATGGCTTAAATGCAAACTGACTTAAAAAAAAAAATCCACTTTATTATTTAGTTTCCCCCAGGATATTTGGTGTACCTTTTCCAAACCACCAGCTGGTGAATACACAGAGGACTTACAACATATTTGTGTATAAAAATGAAGGAATATAACACTTTGTGTGGTCCGGGTTAGCAAAACAGAAAAACAAGAAAAGCTAAACAGAAAAGTGTTTTGTTCTATGTTGGAGTAAGAGGATAGAGCTAATGTCTAAAGTGCTACCACGGTTTGTTTTATGTGGTTGCATACGGTGGTAAATTTAAAGAAACCAACTGAAGGAGGAGATTTAATGTTGCTCAAATTATGCTAAATTGTCTTGGTGGGAATGCATTTCCTGGAAACATTCACAAACAGGAGGAGAGATGGGACAGACAACCAATTATGATTTCCTCTGAACATCTAAATGAACTGCTAAATGTGGTTTTAAGCACATTACGACAGTGCAAAATCATGAAGTAAGAAGTGTGGGGGGGGGGAACCACAGGGGACTCCTCCCTCATTGTTCATCATGATCTTCTCTCAGTAGATGTTGGCAGATGGAGACAGTGCTGACAGCTAAATCTCGTTTCAGAGAAGTGCGCTAAAATAATTCTCTCTCTGCTATGGTATGGTAAGTAATCGACATATTTTATCTATTACGGCCTACTCAGGACCAGACGTAGACAGGTGTTCACTCCTTTGAATCAACCACTGCCACAGAAACATACACACTAATGGTTGTAGGCTGAACATTTGGGAATTACTTTATACTTAGCTTCTACTGGTGAAAGTGCACAATGACTAAATCTAAAAAATGGGACTTCTGCAACAGCTCAAAGCTGACTGCTGACAAAGCCAGGGGAGGAAAATGGAATGTCAGTGTCCTTGAGGGATTGCATTGCGTATATGGAAAGCAGAGCGTTGACTACCAGGAGAACGATGTACTAACCCTAAAGCCTCCTCTTCTGGACATACTTAACACCAGCCTCCCACTTGACTAGAAGAAAGAAGCTGGTGAGTATTGGCTGGTGAGATACAGCAGAACGTTTCTGGCATGAGCGCTGGGGCTTTGGAAGACATACTGAAAACATGCTTCCCCCTATTGGAGAGCTGTAATACCTGGGTAGTATTATCTATACTACTAGTATTATCTCTTTGGTAAGACTTTTTACTTCTCTGTTGTTATGTAATTATTGTGTTATATGTTAGGACCACCTAGAAAACGAGATGGTACATCTCAAGGGGTTTATCCTTATAAACAAAATTTGAAATAAATCTAGCTGTGATTATAATCCAGAGGACAACATGTTCTTGAAACGTGACAGCACTACAGAAGCTTGGAAAGCTTTCAAGAACACATGTGAGGGAAAGAAGATGGGTATATCTGTGGAGAGTGCACGCTTCTATTTAGAGCTCCATTGTGTAATTTTTTTAGTTGATTCTTAGCAAAACCCCCTTTGTTCTTTCACAAATATGTGCTCATTCATGTGTAATTACTTCCACCAACTAATGAAAGTATTCTCGTAAGCGTAGAATCTGACATTCAGAATCATTCAGAATACATACGAGCGAGTCGCTCGAATGACGGCCGCCATGTTGCGCCTCCATCTTTAAAATACATTAGCCAAAGAGGGACATACCTCCGCCTTTCGCGCTTTTACACTCAGTGGCACTGTGACGAATGCCAGGGAGGGGGAGAAGATTATTCGCGACTGCTGGCAGATTTGAAAGCCTGTTGAAGATGGAGGCTCACGCCTATTCTCTAGGACATGTAACGGAGTCGCCAAGGAAGTTAAAAAGAGAATTAAAACGACAACGCAACAGGCAAAGCAACAAGACCAAAGTTAATATTGGCGTGGCTTTTCCAAGATCTAAAGAGCTTATGAGGAGCGAGGATTTTAAAAAGGGACACCGAAGTTGCCTGCTTTCTTCTCAAAAGGTTATTCTGCATATTCGTGTAAATTTTAAGTTTTATAATTGCTTGGCTAACTATAGCATGGTTGTGCATAACGCTTGAACGATGTCTAGGATACTTTTCCTCGCGTCAATGATGAAAAAGGATTGTCTACCTTGTAACATAAATGTAATCATATGTGTTGTGATTTCCCTGGCAGACAACTCACGTCATGTGCAGTTGTAACACAGACTAGCTACAGCTAGAACAGCTGCGGGTAAAAGATGGAGATACTAAGAGCTAATTTCAGTTTCATTGACAATGTTCATACTGCTCAGAGAAATATATTAAAAACACAAACCTCCATGCTTCTCTCCTACGCTGTAAACATTGCCTTACACTATTAATCTCGTACAATATACAGAATAACGATAGCACTGATACTTTACTAACATTAGCTTGCATATATTTGGGAACCTGATAGCTGATGTTAGCAATGACATGGTACCAAAATAACGTAAAACTATTATTACACTGGAAGGAACACTCACGGACAAAGTCGTACTTCTTGGAATAATACGACCACCGTAGGAGTTAAAACGCGCTCAGAACGGGAAGGGCTAGAAAGTAATATTCAGTTGGTTGTCATATACAATTTCACCGCTAGATGGGAGAAATTCTTACACAATGTAGCTTTAAGTACACACATTTTTACTTTGAAAAAATGCTCTCTTTCCTGCTGATCCATATGTAATGTGCACGTACCTGTTGTAGGAACAATGCCGTCGCTGCCCTCACTACAGAGGCGTGAGAGCAGGCTGGTCTTTCCAGCACCTGTCAGGCCAATGCACACCACATCATACTCTGGTCTTGGCGGCGGGGGTCCTTTACAGCACAGTGCCCGGAAACACTAAAAACAAAACAAACAAAACAATAAATGAATTGGAAAACAGACCAAACACACCTTGTGCAAATGATTAGGATTCCGCCTATGCAATAACAACAAGTTCCTAGAATAAACTCTTGTGTCTCTGTGCTGCAGTGCAAGAAGACTAAAGGCTGATTTATGTTTCTGTGTCGAATAGACGGCGTACCCCCGCAGACTCCTCTGCGTCTACGCCGGACCCTACGCCGTAGCCTGACGTGCACCTCTCGAAAAATTTAACTGCACGTCGCGCTGACGCACGTCTCTCGGCCGTGGCTTGGTAGCTTTGCATTTCCCTCAACTCATTTCCTGGTTCTCCTTCTCCATAAACAACATGAAATCAAGGAGAGGGTTAACTTTTCCCGCTAAAGATTGCCCACCTTGGTCAGAAAACACAGGGGAGACACTCTCTCATTAGGTCTCTAGAGTCAGTACTCGCTCCGAAGCTAATCGCCTTCACTCTCTCACTTCTCCCTCGCTCTATCACCCACTCCCCACACACATGCCAGCTCAACGCACACACCAACGCACAAGTATAAACTTCAGGCCACTTACGTAGGCTAAGGCGAAAGCTCTGTGTGGAGCCTCCGCAGAACCATAAATCAGCCTGGTAATGATTCGATATACGATTCTGGTATATGACTACACTTCCAGATTGTCAGTTCATGTAAGAGGAGCAAAATGTTTAACCATGTTCCACCATAAAAAGGGAATTAGCCATGAAAAGAATAAAACCACACAATGTTTTACTTCTATGATTTAATTTAATCTTGTCATAAAGACTAAAGGCCTACATGGGAAAAAAAAGTGAAATGCAATAGGAGTGTTAGATGCATGCACTGGTGCAACATGTTTTTGTCGGCAGTGTCTGTGTGTGTGTGGACCCCGTCTGACGGGCCCCTTGTGGCAGCCAGAGGCAGACCTGTCACTCCATGAATCACGAGTGAGGGCCTGCTGTGAGACATTAAGGGGCAAATGCACTGTGAACCGTGAATGAGATCTTTAAACTTGTGTGGAGAGATCAGTATCCAAAACTAAAAAGAGATCTCTTTTATTAGCAAGACAGGAACTAGTCTGGACAAGGCAGGGCGCACACACCACACACACACACACCACACACAACACACACACACTTCAGGTGGAAGAACATCAACACAGGGGACGACCCTGTTCAACACACTGCTACTCCGTTCAATCAAAGACTCTGACAGAAAGGAAAACACGCAAGTGTAGACAAACTGCTGCACATCTGTGCGCACATTCTCCAGGTATGCTTGGGCTTGCCATTACAACTTGTACCTCAGTGGGGAGCAGCCGATATAAACAAATGAGAGGATAAACAAATATTCTGTATCATTGTTCAAGTATCATTGACAAATGTTCAAGATTTTTTGTTTCGTACAAACTTGTAGGTTCAGTACAAGACTTCCTCTTGAAAATTTGATTTTAACTGCAGCTCACATCTTGCCTTGAGATGAATGAAGCAGAATGAAGAAGACCTTTCCTCTAGCGGCGATTGCTACAAGATACAACCATTGCTTCTTTCAAACTGGAGAGGAACAAGAGAGCAGCATATACAATACATAGAATTCTTCTGCATACCCCGAGACATCAGTGACCACCAGGGTCAGTTTTCAGAGCATTGCCAAAACAGTGCTGCTGTTTGATGGAGATGTGGGGAATCTGCTTCAACAGGACCAGACGTCGGCTGAGCAACCTGACCCACCCCCCCACCCCCTCGACTCCTAGGTGAACCCACCAGTCTGCTCAAACAGGAAACATTCTCCTCGTCCAGAAAAACCGTAAGATCAGAAACACACGCACGTCAGAAGGGGGAACACATGTAAAAACTTGGTCTGATGAGGTCATTCTATTCTCTTTCTTGCTCTCTTCTCCCCTTGCTGCTTCTACCCCCACCTACTATCCCTGAAGCTACATGTAAAGATTGCTGCTGAGGGTGAAATCTGCCCTTCAGCTGTCAATCCCCCCCGAACTGACAGTTGATCTTTCAGAGGAAGCAAAAGGTTGAGATGGAGAGATGAAATAACTGGAGTAGCTATGAAGTTGCTATGAGTTAGAGGATTGTTATTTATTCAACCCCTTTAAGTAAATTAAATTATCACTAGACCAAGTGTTCATCAATCAATTAATCAAGCTTTATTTATAGAGCACTTTTTCATGACAAAGAAGGTTACTGCCTCATTGGCTATGTGGGAGCAGACATACAGGACAACTCCCACCACCTTTCCCTCCACGTACAGTTACGATTTCACAACAGCTACCAAAAGAACATCCAGGGGCTGACCCTGGGGTCCCTATGTACACAGTGGCCCCTGAGAGAGAGAGAGAGAGAAAGAGAGAGAGATGGGAGCTCTTTCCCACCTCTGGCCCTCCTTGACAGCACAAGATTGGTGAGGAGAGCTTGGTCAAAAGGTTCACAGGAGAGAAATAAATATGTCTAAAGGCCTTTGCTTACCTCAACACATGTCCCTTCCCTGCCAACCACACACTCAATGATCTGAGCGTCAGTGTGCTGTGTCACTGAGACTGGGAGCTCAAATGAGACCGTCCTATGATGCCTACCTCCATAAATCGCTAAAGGCATCCAGACGAACAGCTGAGATTAAAACTGGAAATTAAATTCAACATTCACATGTAACAGTTCCCTAAATGTTGTTTGAGTGATTTACAGTACATTCAGACAAGCTGGAAGTGACTGAGTTATAAACATATTCTCAAACATACTATCACGTAGAAAAACATGTGCCTATGAAGGCTTATCAGCTTTTCTTCCTTGTTTATTTAGGCTACTTTTTAACTGAGGCAACCTGAGCATTAAAAAGAGGGCAATCTTTAAGAAAAACAAATAAAACTGTACAGCTCCTTGCCAAAACACTCTCCATAAAAAGTCTTCCATTCCTAGACTTTATCGATTGGCTGCCTCTTATAGGATTGGACATGTTTTAATTGTGCTTCCCTGAAAGACCTGCCGAGACATTACCTCACTGTTGTTGTGAAAGCTGATTAGCTAGGCTTTATGTAAATTAGAAACACTGCTGAATGCTGAATAAATGTGTGTGTATATATATATATATATATATATATATATCATTGAAGACAGCCAGGCTGCATTTTTTCAGATTAATGTCTCTTTAAAGATGCATGACAGAAAGAAGGAAAAAACACCCCCCCAGGCCTCCAGTTTGAAAAAGACATCAAGACATTTAATGGGTGACATAACTGGGCCTCCTGGCACCAGACCAGTGCTCAAGCACACAACAGATGCTGAAGGCACTACTGCTGGTCTACCAATACTTGCGTAAGGATATGTCAGGGCAGCTCCATAACTACAGATGCTGAACTTAATAGCATTTGGCCTCATGTAAATGATAGTGAAGTTAAAAAGGACATCAGTAGTAAGAAAGGAAAATAATTACCGTTGTTCCTTTTTCGTTCAATCTTTTCCTTCAAACAATGCTCAAAGTCACACCACATGCAGCCTACCAACACCACCATGGAGACTGCTGACCTCAATTGACCGTCTGTTAATTTGCATACTGTTAACACATCACATATTAATTCATATTTAGACAGAGTACATGACTGGAAAAAGATCAAGGCACAGGGTTCAACCACTACAAGCTGAAGGGGTTCAGTTGGAGTTGAAAATGTTTGATGAAAACTGTTTTGTCAATGAGTCAGAACCCATTGCGTTGCAAATTCACCTGACGCAGTTGGACAGAACAGGAGCCAGGCTCTTTTTAGAAAACCACTTTGTATTTTAAGGAGGTAATAAAAGTGGGTTAGAGGGAAGCCTCTACCACCGCAGCAGACTAGTTCGTGTTTCACTCTCGTACTCTCTGGCTACTGTCGAGACACCACAGGATAGGAAAATGGGCAGTGGCATGACAGCATGTTCCAAATTGAGGTACCCCAACAAGCTTCCAATTTCTATGGTGTGGTTTATCCCTGCTTCAGTTGTGAAATAGCTACTAAACATTGGGGTCATCAAAGCATACATACAGCATATGGCCTACAAATATTCCTGCTGGGTATTTTGATTTTAACTGCCTAATGTGTAAGAATGATATGCTACATGTAGGTGCATTTGGATCTTCTGCTTAGGAACATCAAAAAATACTATGGAACAAGAACTGTTTCTGCAGTGTTAACACATCTAAACAGGTGTGCGGCATCAATTCAAAATGAGTATAAATATTTGCAAAAAAAAAAACAGTTTGAACATTAAATATCTTGTCTTTGTAGTGTATTCAATTGAATATAGGTTGGAAAGGATTTGCAAATCATTGTATTCCATTTTTATTTACGTTTTACACAACATCCCAACTTCATATTGGGGTTTGTATTAATTAATGTGTGTGTGTGTGATGTGTGAAGTGTGTGTGTGTATTTCATAGTGCTCTGGTTTGTAGGGAGTAAAGGCTTGATTATAATCCGTAACATACATGTATACGGACAGCTGCGGACCCCATGGGTGCATAGTAGGTCTGTTTATACTATCCACTTGGTGGACGCGTTCCACACATACGCAGTAGATAGCTACACTACCACTTGCAGAATTGGCGGTACGCAGACATCTGCAAAGAGCTTACGCGTATACCCTCTGATGACGACAATTACGTCACGTGGACTCCAGAGGGCCCTCGTGCACAGTATAATTTTGGCTAAATGCCAGATGACTGAGTCACCTGAATTAGGCCTACATCTGGCCCACATTTTGGCAAAAAAAGGGGGGTGTTGATCTGGAAACTGTGGGTAAAGGAAATCTTTTGCCAATATACAGCCCACCCACAGCCAGCCTAATTTTTAAGTACACTTTCTTAAGCATAAGTCTCAGAGACACAAACCATGTGCACAAGCCTGTGGCTTGGCACACTTCCTCTTGGAAAGGTATGTTACACATCAACTAATATGCTTGAACTGTTTGCACTCTGCCCAGTGATGGTGCTAATGACTGTAATAATGCCTATTAAAAACTGCGGTATCACATTTACCTCCAGGCATTTCCAATAGCTGGGCACACCAAAAAGCAAACCATGACTTCCTTCTTGGCTGCCAATTTATACAAGCTGGGCATCTTGACTTCCCAACAACAGTGCTACCACAGGAAAGAGGAGAGGAGGAGGAGAAAAGGGAAAGGACATCCGAGACACTTGCCTCTGGGAGTCATAGCCACCGTAGACAGGCAGACACGGGACACAGACGGGCAAGCAGGCCGTTTTTATTTTTCCAGACCAAGTGTCGGGACAACACTTGTGTGCAGGACTCACTCCTGACCTTTGAAAATGACAGTCCTTTATATGGGCGTCCCGACGGAGGAGCGGCGCTAACAGATATGTGTGTAATACACACCGGCCACAGTCATAACACAGGCCTGCAAAACCATGGGTAAGCAGAGGGTGGGAGCCGAGAAGGGCATGCAGGAAGGCAGTATGTCAGGGATGGAAGGAAGGGTAGAGGGGAGCAGGGCAAGTGGAGGGGGTGTGCGGGCAAAGGGGGGGGGGGGATGGAGGAGGCACATTCATTCATCCTCATTCATCTTCTCCCCCCTTCAGTTGTTGTTGTTATTTGCCGCTTTGAAGCTGGATGGGGGGTGCACGGTGGGACACAGTGTGTTCAGTACAGTGAGGGAAGGGGTTGTGTGGGGCACACTGCATGCCATTCTCGTTAAGGGGTGAGAGAGACATGCTAGACACACAAGGTTGCTCACTGGACTCTTCCCATGCTTAGTTGTTAATGTGCCAACCACAGACGGCTTCAGGCCTGGGTCCCTGCCACACCTCGCCAAACCACCCACCAACCTTTATACTGCTTTAGAACAACATATATTTCAGACCAAGATCTGTCGTTGCTCAAGTCCTCCTGATGTTTTGATTAGATTTCCTCCAACATCGCTGCCAACTCTTGCCTCTTGCCTCGAGATGATACCGGTGGCATGATGCTTGTCACTACAGGCATGTTTGACTGGTTTCTTAAAACCTTAATTGCAGGATAAAGCAAACCAAATGCGGATTTCGCAGTGAACACCGTGACACACTTTCAACTGTGGCAGTGGGTGATGAAATACAAGATTTACTGCACTTCAAAAATGATGGCCAACTAAGGACACTAAACAGGTGCCATTCATTACCCCCGCATCAGAAATAGACACACACACACACACACAGAGAGTATATTGGAAGATTTGGGGGATACGCGTCACTCCCATTCCATGCCTCGAAAATGCACATCCTGTTGTGTGGAATGTTTTTGATGCACTGAATGTTGAATGTCTACTGTTGACTTCAACATCTTAAAACACTGTATCACACAGACCTACTGGACTGAAATGACAGACATACAGCAATAATAAGAGGACTCTGTCTGCACCAGCTTAACATCCCGTCTGGTGAAGTAGACCGTGTCTTACTTAAGTCGACAAAACAACCCACAACCCATTATGCCTGTGTGTCTGTGTGTGTATGGCGAGGCCTTATTTTGTAGCTGATTGGCTTGTCACTCTTTTGCAGGCACATCATCCCCTTATTCTGATGCAACATCCTCTCTCGCTCTCTATCCCTCTCTCCGATCACCCCCACTACCCAATTCATTCATCCCACTTCTGCATGTCTGGCCTTCGTTTCGACGCTAAGGTGTCTGGACAAGGAGACAAGCTGGAACACACACACACACACACACACACACACACACAGCCATAGAGTGAAGTTAGAGCGCCCCCCAGCTTTCTGCTGGAACACACTGCATCTAACACACTGCAAAGGGAGAAGTAATGCATTGCGATAACTTAATCACTGAAACTGAATTTGCATCTCCTGATCTTCTAGACAAACGATCCAAAGATTTTGAACAACAGAAACAAAAATGTAATCAAAATGAGGAAAATACAATAAGCCAAATAAGAGTAACATATTGCATTTCTGTTATATCACTGCTATGTCTTTCTTGAGTGATAATTATCATATGAAACATAGGACAGAGGAAGGAGGACATCTAGACTGCCTGAAACACCGGAACATTTCCACAAGAATCAGCTTCGTCACAGTGAACACAGTGTTCCAAAAACATACTGGAAAACAGCTGTGTACCGCCTGTTATTTCAGAACAGAGGTGCAAGGTGGAGTTTCATCTGACTGACTGAGGTGATGTGACCAACTGACCGTCTGGAGCGTAAAGTCTACTTTTTGAGAGACAACCAAGACAGGTCTAGATTATGGGGCAAGATTTTTGAACAACAGACTGAAGCAACCCACCCTGCTTCCACTGATCCCCTTCTCTTCCCCTTTTTTAGTAAGCAGCTCCAGTGTTGGCCTTCCCCTATCTGGCCTGACATGGTAGCTTGTGACTCTGCATGGTTGAGGAGGAGGCCAGATCAAAGGCAGAGGAGCAGCCTTGGAAAAACATTTGGGCTGAGAATGGACGGGATATCTGTCAGGAAGCCTTTCCCACTGGGCTCACTAGTGCTAGGGCCAAGAGATCGGGTTACCACCCAAAAAACACTGACATGAAAGAGGGGGCGACGCTAATCCGCATACATGGGGCTCTCTGTCTGTCCTCCACTCACACTCCACTACCACCAATAATGTATCCCTTCTTCCCCTCTAAACTGTTGACACCTCAGTATCTCTGTCACCCCCAAACTACACCAACCTAACACGCCCCAGGCTTCTATGCACCACCACTTCACCGTCATTCCCAACCCTTCACCCCAAAAACACTCAAGCTTCATCACAGAGGATTAACAGGAAACCCTGACACAACCCATTGTTAGGGAGGCAGAGGGGGCTTGGGTGGTTTTGCCACCCCGGGTGGGTCTTTTTTTCCCCACTAGGGTTGTGATGTTTTTAGAACAGACTGGGGCACTTCATGGCCTCGGCCTTCTTACAAACCTCCCTGACGTACACAAACAACCACTTGCACAACTAACAGTTGCTAACAGTTGCATAGACAAAGCCTGGTGGCGGACATCAGTTGTTCAGTAGCAATGAGCAGGGGCTAAAAATGAAGGATGGAGAGAAAAAGAGGATGGAGCAGGGGAGGGTGCATTTGAGTGAGTGGGATAAAGGAAGTGCTCAGGATGAGGATGGTGTATATGTGTATGTGTGCATTTGTTAGGCAGGGGGTGGGGATGCAGTGTCAGTGCTGTAAATCTTGATGTCACTGACAGGAAGACTGTTGTGAACCATTACCATAAATCTGACAAACGCTAATTTGATGGGAGGCTGTATCTGTCTGGTCAGGGACCAGTCTAGACGGTCCTATTGAGGGGTCCTACAGTGTGGCCCTGTTTGTTTCCAGCACCATCTGGATGTGGCAGTAAGTGCCCGCTGCTATGGTTCACATGTGCACACACATGCAGACACACAAACTAAGTATACAAAGTGCACCATTCCTAAAGCCATTGAAAAGGCTTTGTCCTTCATATGCCTGAACAATAACATGAATTTTTCAAATGCAATGACAGTATAGTCCTGTATCACTGCAGGCAAATCCTAGAACAACAGATTACCCATAATATCTGTAGGTGTTATGGTCAACACTACTGTACTATTAGAGTTGATGTCAATAATGAAATACAATATACAGTAGATTATATTAGAATAGCACAACAGAGTGTACAGTAGCATAAAGTAGTAAAACAAAACATTTTCTGAAATCATTAGACCAAAGATTAAGGATGCTAGATGGTAAAAAGTACATAATGGCCTACTAAGTCCTTTAAACATTTTCATTGGTTTTACAATTCGCAGTGCAACCCTAATTTAGCAAGCCTGATCGATATTTTGTTTATTTCTCTGCTATGCATGTTACTGGGACCTGAGAGTTACGACCACAAAAATAGTCTAAATGCAGAAAATACTAAAACCTCTTGTTTTAACAGTTGAATGAAGGCTTATGTGGCCACAATGTAAGGTTTTAAGGGTTAATGAGCTTTGCTTTATTGTAGGGCATATCTTCTCATTTTGTATAAAAGCTGTCATTTGTCAGGTCAAAGCAAACCTACACCACCTTCACCCTCCAAAAGTGTCTTTTGAAGTGTGCTGATTCATACGGATTACCTCAGGGAAAGACTAATGCTTGAGAGGCAACAAAAAGACTGCATCTTGTCAAAGAAACAATTATACAAATATATATATATATATATATATATATATACCCCTAACAGAAGCGCAGCACCGAAATCTGCCCTTTTTGAATGTTTTACATCATTTAGCATCCTTAACTCTCTCTGAAGCTTGTATTAAAAATGACGTTTGCTCAAATAAAAACTGGTGTTGCACAGATTTGAGTGTGTCATACCTGAGCTAGTTTTAAAAACAGTTAATACACCTTTTCTTTTGAGTTACTGCCCTTTTATTGAAACGACCCCCTCAACAAGCCAGACTAGAGTTCTGAAGGGTTCAGCCGGCACAGCACAAGCTCCATGTTTGTCCCATTCAGAGGGGCCAGGAGTGGGCCATAGTGCAGACTATAGTTGACAATGTTTCCCCATAGCTTACTGCTTACACTTTGTTGATGAGGGGGACATTCGTACATTTGTAAGAAACAAACACACACACACACACACACACACACACACACACACACACACACCATTAAAATTGAAATGTTATCAGCCTGAAAGTAAGAAAAGCAAACTAAGGAAGGATACATGGATGTGGATGTGTTTTTGAAGTTTTAAATCAGTCACACTGAAGGAGCTCACTCATATGATGGGTAAAAGATGAAATGGGTTTGATGGGCAAGATATTGGTAGGAGAAATATAATCCAAGAAGCAGGTCTACTAGACATGCTGAGTGGACTAAGGGGCCCATCCCCAACACATTTATCTGTCTGGCCCCTACCTTGGAGCTCCTGTGTTTTTCACAACATTTACTGGAAAAGTACATTAGGTAGAGAATGATGGGGACAGCATTAAGGGGCCCACCCACAGGACTGTTTTCATGTTACCCTCTTTTTGTAGAAGAAAGCAAGAAGCTGAGGTGGTGGCAAGGCAGCTGCATTCACAGACAGAAGACACCTTTGCTCCATGGGACATCCAGAGGGTAGATAAGGGGGCCACAGAATTGAGGGGTTGAGGGGGGTACCACTGGGTGCCATTATGGTATATAAATCTTGTAACCGGGAAGGGTGATTAGCTTGGCTACATTAGCATACGGCGGCGGCAAAACTTTGGTTTCCTGGGCACAGTGTAGGGCAAAATGATGTTTTTCTGCACCCATGTAGAGGATCAAAGCTTGAGGGGCCCCCTTTTGAAGGCCCTGAAACCAGTGTGCAAGAACCAAGGGGGGTGGGGGGCGCCCCATCTCATAGACATAAAAAGGGTGGGTGGATGGGGAGGGTACTTGTCCCACTTACATCAGTTATGCCACATTTTCATACAGCATCTATCTATCTATCGACGACTAACTAAATTTTTGATAAAAAAACAAATCTAAGGGCCCCATTCTCCCTGAAACAAGTGTGGGAAAGTCTCAAGCTTAAGGACATTGTCATTAAATGTGAAAGACCTCTCCTCATCAACCATTTCTAGGCCCCTTTGAGACAAAAAAAAAAACCTGATGGGGACCAATCAAACAATAAATCAGTTTGTATACATCGTGTGGTAGCAAAGAATTAGGTTGATGAGTGGGGGAGGGGCAAACTGGAAAAGGCTTTTCAATGCAAACAGATTCTCACAGGATATGGAAAATGTTTGATTCTGTAATAGAGAGAACTATTCCTCACATCACAGCCTACAAAAAGGCCAGGCCACAATGATCATTCATAACATCCCCAATGACCTTGTTGAACATGTCAAAGTGTGCAGAGAGGGAGGAGAAGTGAAAAGCTTTTTTGGGGAATCTATGATAAACAATAGACATGGAAATAGAATCCCTCTGTTCCACAAACGGTAGATAGGCCTCTGGAGGCTTTTAAGACCAACAAAATGGAAAAGCCATTAATAGAAACCACAAACAGTGGGACATTTTCAGGAAAGGAAGCGTCATGACCCTTGAGTATTGTTAGACATTAAGGACGCACCAAGTGGTTTCAGCAGCATAAGAAGAAATTAGTCATAAGACAAAGACAGCTGGATTCTGGATAAGTGCGGGGACATTGACAACTTCTTGATAGCAGATGCCTTTTGTCTCCTTATTGCAACCCAAAAATAACATGGTGCCTTAACATCTTTCCTCTGCTGCTACAGTATGTCCTCCCAGGTCAGGAAGAGCTTTTCAGTGTCTCGTATCCAGATGGACCGTTCAGTGTCCAGTTGAGGCAGATTCCTTAAAATTCATGGGATATAGTGTAAATGCAGGTCAGATGTTACTATTTTTTCAACAGAAATACTAAGCAGTGAAACCTATTTACAAGGCTGTATAAAGGGATCACAGCCATATGCTAAGTGGCCTGTCAGTGTTGTTAACGTGTGTTTTCCACAACAGAGGCACAGGCCACAGCCCTCTCAAACCACACACACACACACACCTCTAGTTTACACACTGTTGGCTTTCACTGGATTTCTGGCATGTTAATGACCAAAAAGTTGCTGGTACCTTATATATGTAACCCAAAGACAACATGTTCCCTACAAACAACATTATAATACATACCAGTAAATTCAATTGTAATCACAGCAGTCCTGTTTTTTTTTGTTACATACAATGTGCTATAGACTTACATGTATAACATGGTGGAGTGTCAAAAATTCTTTTTTGGCAAATATTTACAATAGTTTGGAATATGACATTGGTATTGTTTTTATATGTTTTCTTTAAAACATAATAGATTAAATACTTCTTAAAAAAAGAAACAAGACCTACACAAAGAAAACAAGAAGACTGTACGAGTAACATTTTTTCAAAAAAACATTACAGACTGATAGAAATCACTATTGCTTACAATCTTTTGTGTAACCATGTCCACAAAACACTGTGTGCAATCAATGTTCTTTGGAACAGAGTACTCGTCTGAAATTGCACCGATACTGTTACGCAACTTAAAATGTGCTCGCGTATTAAAGAAAATTGGTGATTGAGCAAATTCTGTAGAATAAAAAAATAAATGAGGGATGAGACACCAAAGCCAAACATCTGGTGGTATTTTAGTTCTGGGAAATCGCAGGTCGTTCTGTGCCATAACCTCTTCCATGGCACATGAAACTTTGATGCTTTGGGGCATTTCGGCGTGTTTGTCGGAAGTTAACCAGACACATTGTTTTAACCTTTGCCGGAGGAGCCTCTGTCTCATTCCCAGGGGCTGGCTGTGTAAAAGGGTCAATGACTTCAATAGGCCTTCATTAAGCACAGTTAGTGTCAACAGTTAATTATGCAAATTAGGAGACCCCTCATGTGGTTTGTGGGTCCCTGGCCTCCCCCTTTCATTGCAGCCTCATATACACAAAAAGTACCACCCTGCAGACACACACACACTCCATATAGCACATACATTCACTTACAGACACTGTATGCCTTTCATGCACTACTCCTCCTCACTCATTTCTTGTCAGGAATCAAAAATGGCGTTGTGGTGCCGATACATAAATAGAGGCCAATGAGGCCCCTGAGGTCCCCAGTGGCTTTTCTTGCCATCAAAGAACCTCCGGAAGGTTCTTGCTGGGTGAAGCTGAAAGCCCACCAAGTTCTCCTCATCAAGACTGGGGGGGGGGGGGGGGCATCATTGCCCCCTCAAAAACAAAATAAAGAAAAAAAAACCTGCATCAAAACAGTCAATTAGGCAAAAATGCATGACAGCCAAATTCGAGCATTGTTTCTGTGATGGTAATGACAGGCCTTTCGGTCCTCTGCCTCTTGCACACATCTGATGTCTGCGGCCCCCTGATTTTCAAAGGCTGGGAAGCCATCAGTAATTAATAATCACACGCTTTGGGCCCCTCAGTTGTGACTGGCGGATTCTTTGTAGGTCCATCCTCAAAAACCTCAATTCCACATTCACTTACCTCTTCTCACCCCATCGTCGCTAGTTTAAGTCCATCTCCCTGGCAAATGCCTCTTATCAATGCCTGCTGTTTGGTTCGGGTACATTGTTTATCCACCATTTGAGGGGGTCCTCTCCATAGTAGGCAAACTGTTATTGGCACCAATTTTAACCAGCTCCCCCTCAACCCTCCATCTAAACCCGTTCACCTCCAACTAATTGCGCTGAGATAGGGTTGTTGGGGGTTTGAGGGGTGGCTAGATAAAATGGCCTTCGCTGTGAGTAAAAACCAATCATCCACCACCCTGAGAAGTATTTACACACCACATTTGCTTTTGGATCCACTCTCTTGTTTGTTATTTTATTTTCCTAAGCTTTTTTCCCTACAAAGCAAAAGTCTCAAAAACAACTAGTCTCAAAGCGCTTATGTAATACTAAATCAGAACCAGATTTGTGGCCTCCACTAGTCCAAACCCACCCAAGTGAAGCTCTGGGAGCAGGGCTGTATTCCTTCACCATGTGATACAGGTGTTATATGTTCTTTTGATATAAGCAAGAATATCCTGCAGCAACCCTGTAACTCAGCAGCTAGTCTATTCCTGAATTATGGTATGGTAGATGTTTTCCGATGAGTGATGATGCCCACATTAATGGTTTTCATTTAGATTATCTAGTGATATGCTTACACAGCCAATTCCAAAATAAATGCTAAACATGTGCATATCTAATATACAGGTGTTATATGATGTATACGTGAGCAACTAGCGGGGTGAGGACTGAGCATTGGCTCAGGAGACAGAAAGGGTCACTCTGGTTCAGCTACACCTAACTGACCTGTAATTAGGGCTAAGTACCAGCTTCAATACTTTTTTAGGCAGCAACCAAATTGCCTCCTTAGTATCGAGTATTCAAAAATGCCTTTTAATACCAAATTTCAATACCTAAGGAGTAAATCATATAAGCGTCAGTAAGCCCTTTAGCTTGCAGCCTCCTTCTACCAAGATCTAATAATGCTGGTGATTGGCTGTCTACACGTCATAGAGGCATGCAGGAAAAACTCTATGTTACGCGCAGAAGCCCTTTTTATACATAGCCCACCGAATTTAGGACAATGCATCAGGACACTGATTCTAAACATCAGACAAGATCATCACATCATCACCAGGGAAGATGACAAAGGATCTATAAACAAATAAAAAAAGTAAAAAAAATTGTAACCGACTTTGTTCATGTTAACTTTTTCAATTAGTTTATGTCCCCAAGAATTGGTGGATGAAAAGGGCTAGGATTCCTACACTGATGTGTCCATAAACACCCTCAAATTAAAGCTGTAATACAGCACTCTAACATCATAGCCATTGGCCGCATTTCCACCTGGTATCAAAATCCGATCTGAGTGATCCGATCACAAGTTGGCAGATCTAAGTATGTGTGTTCCCACCTGGCAGTAGAATGCGTTTCCGAATGAGTCTTGAGTGACCACTTGTGATTGGATATCACTTCCCTGCTCTATAAACAAACAAACACGTAATTTTTTTCCGTTTGCACATACCGGTCAGCTGGTTGTGTGCGTGCGTAGATACATTTCAGTTGTTACTCACATAAATCATTGGAAACGTGTGATGACAAAAAAAACACTGCAGTCGGTCAGGCAGGAAAGAAAGTTATTTTACATTTCATGTTCACTTATAGGAGTTACTGCTGATAAAGACCCAAGATTTCCTGATTTTATGGCTTCATATTTTAAGCTTTTAAATAACAAAATAACGGGGGACTTTTATTGTGAAGAATTTATAAGAAATGAAACTGCTCCACCATTTTACAGGCGCTGCTTTGACCACTCAGGCTTGCCAGCTTCTAAATAGCAAAAGGAAAAGTTGCAAAGTAAGAACCGGAATATCTGTAGTAATATCCTATATATTAGTGAATTTGGACGTTTTATTAAACTAAAAATATGATATTGTACAGAGCTCCAGACAGCCGGGGATATAAGAGCAAAAACAGGGACACATCACCAACAGTATGATAACAACATCCAAAACACACAATTCACTCTCAGTGGTTTTTGTGAAATGAGAAATACTTTGATTGAGTACGTAGTTACGCATACACTCTGCTAAAAGAATGTGGTCACATGTGGCCTAAACCACCTTTCGAATATGGTCTGAGTGATCGGATCTCCTCAATACGTCCTGGGTGCATTCCCACCTGTACTTGGAGCCGTCTACTTTTGATTGGATCACTCAGATCAGGTTTCATTTCAAATTCAATGTTCTGGAGTACAGAGCCAACACCACAAAACATGTGTCACTGTCCTCGTACTTTCTCAGTGCAGTGTACAGTCGTGGCCAAAAGTTTTGAGAAGAGTCAGTATTTGCAGTGTTGGCCCTTCTTTTTCAGGACCTCTGCAATTCGACTGTGCATGCTCTCAATCAACTTCTGGGCCAAATCCTGACTGATAGCAACCCATTCTTTCATAATCACTTCTTGGAGTTTGTCAGAATTAGTGGGTTTTTGTTTGTCCACCCGCCTCTTGAGGATTGACCACAAGTTCTCAATGGGATTAAGATCTGGGGAGTTTCCAGGCCATGGACCCAAAATTTCAACGTTTTGGTCCTCGAGCCACTTAGTTATCACTTTTGCCTTATGGCACGGTGCTCCATCGTGCTGGAAAATGCATTGTTCTTCACCAAACTGTTGTTGGATTGTTGGAAGAAGTTGCTGTTGGAGGGTGTTTTGGTACCATTCTTTATTCATGGCTGTGTTTTTGGGCAAAATTGTAAGTGAGCCCACTCCCTTGGATGAGAAGCAACCCCACACATGAATGGTCTCAGGATGCTTTACTGTTGGCATGACACAGGACTGATGGTAGCGCTCACCTTTTCTTCTCCGGACAAGCCTTTTTCCAGATGCCCCAAACAATCGGAAACAGGCTTCATCGGAGAATATGACTTTGCCCCAGTCCTCACCAGTCCATTCACCATACTTTCTGCAGAAGATCAATCTGTCCCTGATGTTTTTTTTGGAGAGAAGTGGCTTCTTTGCTGCCCTTCTTGACACCAGGCCATCTTCCAAAAGTCTTCGCCTCACTGTGCGTGCAGATGCGCTCACACCTGCCTGCTGCCATTCCTGAGCAAGCTCTGCACTCGTGGCACTCCGATCCCGCAGCTGAATCCTCTTTAGGAGACGATCCTGGCGCTTGCTGGACTTTCTTGGATGCCCTGAAGCCTTCTTAACAAGAATTGAACCTCTTTCCTTGAAGTTCTTGATAATCCTATAAATTGTTGATTTAGGTGCAATCTTAGTAGCCACAATATCCTTGCCTGTGAAGCCATTTTTATGCAACGCAATGATGGCTGCACGCGTTTCTTTGCAGGTCACCATGGTTAACAATGGAAGAACAATGATTTCAAGCATCACCCTCCTTTTAACATGTCAAGTCTGCCATTCTAACCCAATCAGCCTGACATAATGATCTCCAGCCTTGTGCTCGTCAACATTCTCACCTGAGTTAACAAGACGATTACTGAAATGATCTCAGCAGGTCCTTTAATGACAGCAATGAAATGCAGTGGAATTTTCATGGCAAAGAAGGACTATGCAATTCATCTGATCACTGTTCATAACATTCTGGAGTATATGCAAGATATTATTAAGTATATTATAAAAACTTAAGCAGCAACTTTTCCAATTTCCAATATTTATGTAATTCTCAAAACTTTTGGCCACGACTGTACATGTGTGTGAAAGATGGTGAAGA
Organism: Sander lucioperca; assembly: GCF_008315115.2. NCBI lineage: Eukaryota > Metazoa > Chordata > Actinopteri > Perciformes > Percidae > Sander > Sander lucioperca. The sequence continues at coordinate 5,849,940 of NC_050174.1, read as the reverse complement.
TAGAAAAAGCTATGGGCTGAACCAGAGACACGTGTGTAGGCTACCACTACACAAACTGTATGACTAAATCCCACACAGGGAGCGTTTCACTAAAGTCAATGGACTCCACATGTCTTTTTTACTTCAAAGGGGACAAAAACGTATCACATCATACAAGCCCATCCTCTGTCTTTACAGGGACAGGCACAAAAGTCAATATATGATACTAATTACCTACAAATAAAAATACAGAGATATACCAGGAGGAGTATTAACTATGACAGTCTACTGGATGGCCAAACATTCTCAATGTCTCACTGAGATCATTACTGAAGCAGCATCATGAAACCACATTGCAAAGTAAAACAAGCATCTGACTAGATTTACCTAAATTGTGATTCTAGTAACATAGAGTAGACAGAGTGGTAAATAAACAACATGAAAGATTTACCATAGTTGACTCAGTCAGATAAATGTAAGTGTTGCACATTATAACATAATTGTGCAAACAATCATTATGGTAAATGACTAAATAAATAATTACATGAAAGACAACGACAAAATCATTCTTTACCGAAAGAAGAGATGGACACCAGACAAGTCACAAACACACAGTCACACACACACACGGCTGATGGATAGATGTGCATATGGCAGTATTGCGGAAAGGAGCTTTAATAAACGACTGAGCACAGAGGGAAACGTTTATTTAGTCAAAGACAGGAAAGAACAGACGGAGGCCAACTGTGCCATGATCCATCACAGGCCTACCTATGACATTGCACAGTGCAACTTAATTCAGAGGTAGTCTAAGCCCTTCCTGAGGCCTGCCTGCACAGAGAAAAAAGAGAGAGAGAGAGAGAGAGAGAGAGAGAGAGAGAGAGAGAGAGAGAGAGAAGAAGGAGAAACCAGCCTACCAATTGTGGATGAATGTGTTTGACATGGGACTGGAAAAATATCTCTGTCAGAAAGTACTAAAGAGGTCTAGAGAAAATAACTTGAAAGAAAGCACCTGATGTCAACCTGCTATGAAAAGATGGGGGAGATTACTGTATGGATGTTGGAATTTATTTCAGACTGTAGATCTTAAATAATCTTTAAATGGTGTTGAGCCTTGAATGTCATTAAAAAAAAGATGGTCAAGTGTCTGGTCCCTCTCTCAAAGTACTTTGTGAAATCCCTATGTAACGTTAATCTGGTAAAGGAAAATATAGATTGTAAAAAGGTATCAAGAACAGAAAAAGAGAGAGGGCACAATACAATATCTACAAGTTATTGGTTTTAATAGAGTCAAATACTTCCATACATACAGACATTTTATATGCATTTGGCCACTTTCACTTTGGTATTACAAGAGTGAAAAAGATTGCACAAGCTAGAACAATAGACACTGATCTTTCATCAACCGCAGACGAAAGTCTGCACTTCTTTGATATGGCTTTTGCAAACTATTTAATACTGCCTCAAATACCACAAAATACTCACTACTCTTGTTTGCCCTTAACTGCCCAGAGGTTTTACATACATCCTCTAAAGCGTGTTAATGCCTTTTAAAACAATCCACAGTTAAGCATGTGATGTAAAAGGTTACTTGGTTAAGTAACCTCAGTTGACAATAGCAGAGTTGTTGCTTTGCATGGTAACGTTACATATCACGCCTTGCATTTAACAGCCTATATATGTTTATAATACCAATAAGTCATCCAAAAGTCCATACTCACAAAGCTTAATTTATGGCTGTGTACAGTTAGTTACAAAAGGTAGAATGCACTGTATTAATATCATGTTTATGACACACCACTCACAGAAAAAAATAGTTTGTTTCAGGAGAAATTGTTAACAAACCTGTGTAGTAAATCTACAGCTAAGCTGATGAATTTATCAATGACTACATGGCTCCACCCAGAGGATGTATGAGTGAATTTTATGGACTGAATTTTGTGAGAAGAGAATTTGTTTTACTGAAATCTGAATTTCATTCTTTGTATCAGTTCTGGAAACCCAATGTTTCAGTGACCAGTTTTGATATACTTAAAAAACAACAGTGAGGCCTTGATTTTGTACAAACCATACACGCTTTCAGCTTCAAAGGCAATGGTTTCTGATTAAAATGAAGCAAAAAAAAAAGTATGTTCAAATTGCCTTACAGCTTATCAGGAAAGAATGATATTTTAAAGGCTGTTGCCCTTTGTTGACAATATATAAGTCTCTAAAGGAAATGCTAGTGCTAACTAGAGGTGAAATGTATTATTTAATTGAAAGATTGGTTGATTAACATAAATTATTTGATGAAAAATGTTATAATATATTACTGTATAAATCATTTATCAAGTAAAAGTATTACATTTCCTATTCCCAGCTTCTCAAATGTAAGCATGTTTTTCTCGTCATTAGAAACTGGATACCTTTGGGTTTCTAAACTGTTGATCCAAAAAACAAATGCAGTTTGACTCAAACACAGTTTGAAGGCATCACTTTTGCTCTCACTTATGTAATGACTAATTTGTGATTATTTTTTGTTGTTATTACAATATTGTGGAAGCATCTTCCAATTAATTGAGTCCACACTTCATTCTGTGTTGGAATGCTGTCATTCATGTGCTACACTGTGTCTGTTGGAATATTAGACTATCCTTCAAGATAGAAAATCTCAAGCTTTTTGACAGATGAGGGGGATTTGGAAACCAAATGTACACTCTGTGCTAGACTACATCCCATAAGAGTTCTGTGAGCAGTAGATCAAGTAATTTTGGAAGACATAGGAGACAAACTCTGCCTCATAAAAACCCTCCTAAATTTGTCTAGTCACATTTGAAGAGAAATTATTCTGGAAAACAGGAATGGCATGAGAGAACAAGTATTTGCACAGATGAGTCCTCAAAGTTGTCTCATGTTTCTTGCCCATTACACAATTACATGGGGCAATAATGGAGTCAAATGACACCAACTCAATAGATGGCTGCCAATAGAATTACAGATATTATGGAATAGGGGTTAGGGTTAGGGTTAAGACATCTTATTTAGGCTTTCTCCAAACATGATCTCCAACTAAAAAGATATACAATGACCACGAGGCCAGTCATTTTCCAACTGTTAGAGCTACAAGTTTTGTGTCTTCTTACATCAGCCTATGCCTCTAAGTGTACTGTGTTCAAATCAAACAAATATTTTGCCAGCTGAGCTCTTTTATTAGCTCTACTCCACAATTAATAACATTTTGTGGTTACTTTTTTGCAGTGTTTAGTAACCATCTTTTTCAATGTGCATCTAAACAAGTCTTGTTTTCCCTAGGTTTGTGTTAAGACTTAGGTGCACGTATTTGGCAGGGGGTTTAGGGGTCCAACCTCAAGAAAATGTTTTTCAATAATAATAAAAAAAAAAAATTGCAATTTCAGATAATTTGGGACCATTTCTATTACCATATCTTGGTAAAAAAAAATTGGAAAAGCTAGAGCAGATAACACATAAATAAAACGCAAAAAGCTTAAAGAAAAAAAAAAAAAAAAAAAAACTTGCTAAAAGAAGTCCACTGGGGACTTAGTGCAACAATTAGATCTGAGAAAAGTCATTAAGTTAGTTTTGACGCTCACATTGATTTTACATTCATTCAGCTTAGATGCTGCCCAAAACGGCTTGGGTGTTTCGACTAAGTCTTATAATGTTAGGGGAAACCCTCAATTCCAGTGAGGTGAGTTGCAACCACTATTCCTCTGTGGAAAGCAGCATAACATCCATTTTAATCACTTCAAGACATACTTTTATAGACTGGTTTTTAAGTAAATGTTTCTGATATTTTAATGTTTTCGTGTTGCTGTTAGTCTCAGTTAGTTTGTTTTGTGCCTTGTTTCAATATCTCAATGTAAGACGCTGCCTTAACTTTGTAAACCACCATCCAACATGAAATAACTTTGACGCATTAGTCTTAAAAACTGCAGTGATTCCCTCCTGTAGCTCTTGATTGCCATGTGATCTTTAGAAAATTAACACATAAATGTGATGGCTGTCAAATGACACTGAAAAATCCCACAAAAGGCATTAAATATGACTTGTCTGTGTTACTACCTTTGTAATTGTGGACTAGTTACTGCAAAGGTTAGTCATTTTTCATGTGGTGCTGCCAATATTTGCCTGTGCCTTGTATTTCGCTGCATAAAACAAACAACTAAATTCCTATGTCAAGTTTAAATGGATGGGCAGCTAGAGCTGAAGTTTTAGTTGGACGCAGTAAGTATTGACAGTATGCAGTGTGCTTTAAAAAACAATCTAGAGTGGGGTCGGGTAAAAGATACATAACATAGGTGACCTCAATAAGCTCAGCACATCCCATGATTACCTTTGTCAACCACAACAGTGTCTGTTCAAGAACAATAGAGGGCGCCATTACCCTTTCTTCAAATCAGCAGCTCACTCAAACATACCAAGCACGTCCAGACACAGTCCTTTCCTTACTTCCATAACACTGGTGTGACTCATATCTAAAGTATGTAAGGAAATCAGAACTGATCTTGGATGGAACCAGTTTGGGACGTTTAGATGCACGTGTGGTCTAAGAACTGATCCTACATCAGCAACGGTATAACTGACAACCATAATAGATTATGCAATAGGAGTGATGATCTGAGCTCAGTCAAACTATGTTGTTGTGACCCCTCATACGTCTTCACCAGTAATAGGAGCAGTACCTCTACAGGCGTTGGAGACCCACCACGTCTTCATCCTTTGACTTCCAGCAGAGTTGCTTGAATGGTTCCTCTGTGCTTTTGCAAAACATAGCTAAAACAAGAATGACTGTTGTTTTATCTCACTTGATCTGCACAGCTCACACTGTGCTACATTTAGCTTCTTTTTTTAATCCAGCATGCAATATTTTTTCTTTACTTATTACATGGCTGTTACTGTTGTTCTAATAGAGGCACAGCTTACCTTAAGAAAACATTTTAGCAAAATTGGTTCAAAGATGTAACAAAAATGTAGTTTTATTTTCCTGACCTGTACATGTGGGAATAATGGGAATGGAAATAGTACGTATGTATTCTACGTCACTGGTATGACTGGATTTTGTTTTGACATTTTTCTAGATTTTGTTTTGACATTTTTCTAGAGGTGCAACGATTAATTGATTAGTTGTCAACTATTAAATTAATCGCCAACTATTTTGATAATCGATTAATCGTTTGAGTCATTTTTTTATTAAAAAAAAATAAGATTTCTCTGATTCCAGCTTGTTAAATGTGAATATCTTCTAGTTTCTTCTCTCCTTTGTGACAGTAAACTGAATATCTTTGAGGTTTGGACAAAACAAGACATTTGAGGACGTCATCTTACACTGATCCACATTTTTCAACACATTGACATTTTTATAGATCAAACAACTAATCGATTCATCGAGAAAATAATCGACAGATTAATCAACTATGAAAATAATCGTTAGTTGCAGCCCTACATTTTTCGATACTAGTACTGATATGATACATCAGTATCAGTAACGATTTTACTTTTTTTAATATCTTGCTTTGAGGAATATAACCTTGCCAAACTACTTAATTTTGAAATGTTGTCTAAACATAAGCATCCCTACAAAAACTTTGCTTAACAAAATAGTCTAAAATTGACATTCAATGCCAACTTTTTGTAGTTGACAGTTTCAAAATTCAATGCTTCAGACAAATCTGGGCCTGCATGATGTCCGTGCAGGGTTTATTTTTAACCCTGAGTTACATATACATGCAAATGATTAAATGTAGGTGTATGCATCTGGGCAAAAACAACACGGCTGCCCACATCACTTTTCGTCACACTCCCTTCACATGAGGCCAAAAATATCTGCACAGACTGCACTCATTGAAAACATTGGAAGAGGAAACCCCTTTTTATGGGATTGGATCTCTCTCTCTTATCACTCCTATGAAAGAGGATTACATCTGGGGGCGGGCACAGGCTTTCAGTGGGCTCAACATTTGTGTGGTCGCAAAGAGTTGTATAACATTTTCATTTCACAGGCCAGACAGTTAACACATACAGTAGCTGTTGCTCGACACTTGTTGGGTTCTCAGTTGCATTTCTACAAAAAAACATTCATAAGACCAGATTTTGCGGTTGTGGAACAGCAGTAACTGATTTCATTGCTTGTGCTTAACAAGGAGGGATGCCTGTTATATGCTGAGTTAAAATAGAGCTGTCAGAAATAGTAATTGGAGCATGATCTGCACCAGCTCCATTGTCATTCAGTCACAGTCACTGTCACACATTAGGTGGAGAATTGTTCCTCTGTGACTGTAGCATTTCATGCTGAAGTCTCTATTACAATGACTGCTACTGGGCAAACTTGGTAGATATGTAGATATAATGTAGGGTTACACGATATTGACAAAATGTGATATTGCGATATCGATTATGAATATTGCTATATTTTTAAACATATGTAAAATTACAAAAGTTATGGGAAAATGCATCAAAATAGATTCATAACAAATTAAACAAGTTTTCTTACAACACAAGGTTTATTTCAACTGACAGTCATATTGGACTGGTACAACATGAATAAATAAATAATGACCATGTCTACAGAACAGGACATGTTTTACTGGTTGTACAGTATAAAATAAATAAATAAAGAGAACAGGACACAACTTTTCTTTCGCTTGTCTGATTCGTTCCGTTTTGTTGTCTCTATCCATTTCTTCACTTACACTGTCACTCTCTCGAAATATGCACACACATGGTACGTTACACAGGGATTGTCACGTAGTGGACCCGTGCGCTGACATGCACTAACATGTGCAAGTGGCACAATAACTGGCCAATGAAACATGATCATTATAGCGTTTCAAGCGGGCTCTAAATCAAACACAACTAAGCCACACAGCCAACGGACGGGACGCAGCGCTCCATAAAATAAACAAAATATTGCATATTTATTGCAACACTTTCGATATAATATTGCGCAACGTGATATTGCTTCCGTCGGCAACGGAGCAATCCCGGAAGTGGAACGTTGAGGATATAGACTAACCTAACCCTAACCACTTCATGTAGCTTCATCCTGTTGCAACTCCTTCTGTGTTCTGAGTGTCCGAGCGTCCTGAAGTAGTTACAGTACATGAGTACATTTAAACAGTTTTTATTTAAGCAGAAGCTGTATTCCCATGCCTGGCTCCAGGAGACAAAGACCCAGAGAGACCTTTGTTATTTAACTGATTACAAATGAGCATCAATGTGTTGTTGTGTGTGTGTGTGTGTGTGTGTGTGTGTGTGTGTCAGATATCAGGTTTAGTTGTTTAGGAATTTGTGGTTTCATTCCAATAGCCAGGTAAAAAAAAAGTGGTACAAAGATATGGTTTTCACATAACCTGAGTTTAAACCTAATTGTTCCACGAAATTTGAAAAAACACTTTTAATAATATAGAATAAGGATTATGAAAAACATTTGTAAGAGGAACAGGAAAAAAAATACCAATTCCTGTTGCTTTTTGGAGATGTAGTCACATTTGGTTTGGGAACTAACAATGAGTGGTAGTAAAAAAGATTGATGTTAAAAAGAAAGAGGCCCTCTGGCTTTGACTGCTTAACGAATTTGCAATCCACTCATGTATTTCAATGTCTTGTGGATAAGCATATTACAATATATGCTTTAGGCCCTGAGCTTAGGGTGAAGATTGGTCATGTCATGGGGACAAAGACTATTGTATAACAGAAAGGCGCTTTAAGGGGTCTCACAACAAAAGCCTACAGGCAGAGGTTTCAGATTCAAGGGAATAATAAGGGAGGCCTCCGAAAATATAGGCCAGCAGAGCAGATTTATGCAATGTACTTAAACCAATAAATGATTATGTGCCATAAAGGTGTAACAAATACACGTTTTGTATTGAAACTACATTTGAATTTTTGTTTCATATTTATTTGCTGAAGGGGGAAAGTTTGTGCTCAACCTAAAACCTGAGTTTAAGACCCGTACATACGAGATGATTTTGTCACAACGCATTTGGAGGCAAATTGTGTTTCAATATGCAACTTCCACAAGTGTAATGTGGAAACTTGAAACATCCAGTGCACATACACTAGGAATACAGTTTTCTCTGAAGTAGGAGACTTCTTCAGTAGTTAAACTTTTGAAATAAAAAATATTTGCATATATTTATATTACCGCTTATCCGCTTCTCTTAAGCAGTGATACAAAAGGTAATAGATATTTTCTTTTTTTTCCCTTTCTGTCTGGTTTAAAGGTCACATATTATGATTTTCCGTGTTTTCTGTCATATCTACAATGTTATAATTTTGGATTTTCATGTTAAACATGACCAAAAATAATGAGGTAAACGTATTTTAGAGAAATCCCTGTTAGCTAAAACATTGAGATTTCCAACTATTCTGAACACTCTGGTTTCAACAGTTTTTTCTACTCTCGGCTAAGTGTTACGCATCTCTAAGCCGGTCTTCTATGATTGGTCATCTGCTCCAAGTAGGCAGGACTGGAGTGTTTTTTTTCAAGCCACTGCGGTGTTAACACTGTCCCATATAACTACATGCTAACGGCAGTAAACAATGTCATCTTGGCTGCCAGTGTCGTTAAATTCTCCCCTCTTTTCTGTTAGTAGTATTTGGTTTAAAAGCCTTTATTCTATTAGTGTCAACTGCTAACTAAAGTAGCTACATGGCTAACGACAGTACACAATGTCATCTTGGCTGCCAATGTTGTTAAATTCCGGGTCGCATTACTGCTGAAACATGTCCGATTTGGTATTGTGTGGTTCAAAAGCCTTTATCTGTGATTTTTGACAGTAGAAAGTGCTGCTTCGTTCCACTACAATCTAAAGTTAGCATACTGCTAACTATTAAGTAGATACATGCTAACGCAACATAGCTGTAATCTTGGGTCCTATGGTCCAGTGATAAGGTCCAGGAATTTTGGACTGGGACACATGATAACCTATGTTGGATTGCAGGGACCCAGGTTCCATTCAGCCCAAGATTATTTGTTCTAGGAGATGGATCAGTCCTCAGCGAAATAGATAAGCACATAAGAAGTGCGGTCCAAACTAGTCTAATGATAGCCAGACAGATTTTTTTAAGAGGATGGAGAAATGAAGGGGTACTGTCAATCCAAGAGTGGGCTTACGAGATGGCTAGTGTGGCGGCGTTTAAAAAGATGTCATACAAACGGTTTGCCAGACTGGATGTCTACACGGGAAAATGGGGAAGGTACTTGAGCTTTCTGGAGGACTCCTATAGGGCTTTGTGATGGGTAGAAGAAACGTGTATAATGGGTTTATGGTGTTGTCATTTATATGTTTATTGGGTCTATAGTTTGTCTATTTTGTTATGTTCTTGAATATATATATATATATATATATATATATATATATATATATATATATATATATATATATATATATATATATATATATAGTGTATATATAGTGTAGTTATTAGTTGTTTTTGTAAAAGACTGACAGCCGATAAATAACCATCTGAATTTATAACATGACACAGCAGATGACACTGCGGAGATATTTGTTGATGTATTGGTGCTTTTGTGGCTCTCTGGAGCTCTGTGGCCGCTTTTGCCTGGAGAAGGCAGCGGTGTCTGCGTCTGCAGGGACCACCAGAGACTTTTTGGTTCATTAAAATGTACTTGAATCTGCGAATATGTAGGATATTACTACAGATATTCTTGTAATCTTATGTTGCAACATCTGCTGTATTGGTGTATTATGTATTATCAGCTAGAGCGTGCAGCGCGTGCGTCACGCCACTGTTTACAGAACGTTATCGTTCAGCAGTGTGGATGCTCATACCCTTATAGTTATAGTTATGGTTATAGTTATCGTTCTTGGTGTGAATGGGCCTGAACCCAGTGAACCATTATTTTACCACTAAATGCATGTTTTAAACACACCTTAAACTCCCTTCATGTTACCGTCTTGCCTCTATGACCACCCAACCTCCATAAGTGTATTTTGTCTTCCCTGACTTCCCCCTATGTTGCAGTTACAATTTTACCAATTTCCCATATTTAACTGTTGCTATTCCATTCTTTCATGTTCTAAATTGCTTGGTTTAACCTCCAAACATTTGCTTGCTCCTGAACCTGCTCTGCTACTTACTGTCTCACTGCTTTTGTGTCCTATGAAGAATCCAACCCATATTCTGACTGCTAAGACGTGGGTTGCAGCTTCACTAAATGGAACCACACCTCTGAAAACAATCATTCATAAAGTCCACAAAATGTACTACAACTTGATGGGCATGACTACCTCATAATACGTGCAACAGAAATAATGTGGCCCTTAAAAACATCTGCTCCTAGTTCCTGGTATACATGGTACACAAAGGCCAGTGGTGGCGTCGCCCTGCTCTGTCAGCCAATACATCTCCAACAGGAAGTTATTCTTTGTTGTTTCCTAAACAAACCAGAGCCAAATTCCTTTCCAAAATGTCCTTGACGCAACAAAACAAACCGGTAAGGACTGGCAGCCAGGTTTTAGGAAACAGTGCTCGATAGTGGGTGGCTGACCCTTGCTGATCTCTCAATCATCATCCCACCAGGTCCTGTGGTTATTTTTAAGTGTGGGATATTCATGGCCCAGGATGGGGCAATGGCTGCTCCCATCCTGCCTTTCAAAAAGGGCGGAAGCAAGTTGGAAACATATGCTGCTCTCCCGCTGTTAGAAGAAGGGTTTATTTACTGTGCAAAGAAATTTCTATGACATAAAAAAAAAAAAAATAATACAATAACTCTTAGAGATTTATGAGAAAGAAAAAAAAAACCTAAACCCGTTATGGCATTGAATTCTGAAGTTCTATCTGAGCTCAAGGAAGCTTTCAATTCACTAAAACGATAATAATAATAAAAAATAAAACACAAATGTGTATAGTACTATAAACTGTATTTCGGTAACTAAAAAACAAACAAATTCGTATGGAACATTTAGAGTTTTAGGTTTATGTTACAATCAGTGAGATAAAGTCTTAACAAGATGAGTGGTTAATTACACCCAATGCCCGAGGTATCTCATGAGCGCTAAAAATACCTCTTCCTGAAAACAGTATGACTTTTTGTGTAACAATTATAATTCCCAGTTTCAAAAGGTAGGTGTTAGGACTTCCTCTAAAAACTGCTACTTTGATTTCTTCTTAAATGTGATCAAAAGGTTTCTTTTTCACACCAACATTGAAAATTAAAATTGTTTTATAGCCTCTACAATTTTGAGATAAATTTGTCACCACCTACAAAATTACATATGTACTCGCAAAGCAGTGCACCCCTGCAGATTGGTTCTAATTTGCATTGTACATAAAGCAAATCTGCTTTTTTTGTGATGCTCCTATTGCTAGCACAACAGAAATCTAGAACATCATAAATTTGTTTTCACTTTCCTCTCTCTACAGAGTGGACAAAGCTCAGGTTAATCACACCATCACAGTCCTTGCTGCTGGTACAGACAACAGTGTCTTGGTCATTGTCTTAGTGACAGGGGCATCAACAGAGGGACTTCAAGATGAGGCGTTACTTCCTAATCAATATGCCAACCTGCAGTCCTGCTCTTTCTCTAGAAAATAATAAAATGGCTGTCAGACAGTGGAGCAACTTGTCAAACTATATTTAAAAAAAAAAAAGTCCTATTTAAATAGGTTAAAATGTGACAACACCTGTTCATATATAAATGTATAATGCATTCTACACTTTACATTTGACAAGTTATTATAATTTAAAACCGTTTTACATAACTAGCCTAGCTACTACACACCTATTTAAAATGAGGTAGCACACCAGAGTGCATAAAACTGGCAACAGCTATGGAAATACTCCTACACCATACAAAGTGTGCCCTTGTTTTGAAAATTTTGCATGCATATTTCCAAAACAAATGGAACTGTTCACACCAGAAATTCAACGTCACAGCTCAAGGCGCACCATGGTCAATCATTTCTGTTTTCCCACTTTGTACACTCACCAAAGGGTCTTTTTGAACTTTGAAGCCATTTGGCAATGTCTAGCAGTTATTTATTCAAAGCCAAGAAGGCTGACCAACAGTGGTAAAAGAGATACCCTGTAATTAAGTTGCAAGATGGGTTGAACCATTTTAACTCTGATCAAAGATGAAAATCCTAAATCAGGCTCCAGGTCATGTGTGATTTAAAAACAAATGTACCGAGGATAACATAACTGTACCAGGAAACATTATTTAACAATTGTTGGGATGCCTGTGCATGGATTGCTGACAACAGAACACAAGCAACGTCAACTGCTACTATGCTGCAGCAAAAAATAAAGACAGCATGAACCATGATATATAGTAACTGTCTGAAAACAGTAAAGGACTGGTTTCGTCTCAACCCTAAAGGCAAGAAAGGAAAAAACAGAAAGGAGACTGGGAATGATAACGATCACAACTCTCAGCCAATATCATATGGCTGAAAAGATGAGGAGGTTGCTGATGAGTCACAGCTGGTGAGTGGAGACAAACATGTATCAGGCCTGTGGTAACAGGAAAAAGGTAAGCCCCAAGCAGTGACACAGTACGGAAACCCAAGAAACGAAGGATCCAAAAGAAGGAACAAAACATCCTCAAAACAACTCTCAGCCTCTCCGGTGTCAAATACAGCCTTCAGCAAAAGACTAGTGAATATATAAATATATATATATATAAATATACAAAGCAAAATGATACAGAGACACTTGTATTCTGCACTATTTCTGAAAGTTAGCTTTTCATTTTTATAACCTATAAACCCATAACCGTGTTCATAACACAAATTACAAAAATGTGAAAATGTGAAATGTAATGTAATCAGAATAGAGAGTACGGCGCGCCTGGGTAGCTCACCGTGGTAGAGCGTGCGCCCCATGTACAGAGGCTCTGTCCTCGCCACAGCGGCTGCAGGTTCGGTTCCGACCTGCGGCCCTTTGCTGCATGTCATTCCCCCTCTCTCTCCCCTTTTGTGTCTAAGCTGTCCTATCAAAAAAAGTACATCAACTACAATCTGCAATACCTAAATATTTTTTTTAATCATTGCAGAAATGTAATGTAGGCCAAGTTACTGAGATAACAATCATGAATTTCAATTTAAATCAATTTAGTTCCTTTTTGTTCAACCAGTCCTGCATGGAGGTGCTGCTGCAGCATCCATGTTGTTTCAGGTTTTAGGTAGTGTGCAACCAAGTTACTTTCCAAATTTAGCATGAACCAGCCTTGAGACTGATGTGGCCAGGGCCTGGGGAGCAAATCAGTGGAACGGCCATTTTCCACTCCATTAATAACAAAATGAGGTGACCACGAAGTGCCTAATACGATCACTTACACCCTTAATGGTTAAGACAGGGTCCAAAGAGCAGCAGCTATGGTAACCACAGCACATGGTCACTAATGTCCCAAGGCACCTGCTCTTACCAAGAACTTAACCAAAAGCTAACTGCAGTATTGCACTGATCTAACATGGTCTGATATAAGCTGCATTTTGTGTTAGAAATGTATACATAAAGGAGATAATCTAGGGAATATTTGTTCAAGGCAAGGCAGCTTCATTTGTACAGCACATTTCAGCAACAGGGCAATTCAAAGTGCTTCACATAAAACATTAAAGAGCAGTTAAAAACAATAAAAAAAGTATAAAAACAGATAAAAATACGAGATTTTAGGACACTAGTATGGGACAATGTATAAACCGTCGCTCTATACACGTAATCCAGCTGCAATCCTCGCCGTTCCCAGAACGGGCTGGTCACCCCGGTCTCACTTTTAAATTGTCTTTATATGCTTATAGATTGTCATACAGTTCCAATTTTCAACAATGTAACTTCAGTAACAATTTAACATATTAAAAACTAAAAATATACGAGAATTAAAGTTACAGTGCAGTAAGAAATGAACAATTATTTAAAGAAAGGCAGCATCAAAAAGAAAGGTCTTCAGCTTTGATTTAAAGTGCCCATATTATGAAAAAAAAACACTTTTTCTGGGATTTGGGGTGTTATGTTGTGTCTGTGGTGCTTTCACACTCATACAAACTTTGAAAAAAATCCATCCATGCTGTTTAGAGTGAGATACGGTTTCTGAATGTGTCCTGCCTTCAGTCTCTGGGTGAGCTGTTCAAAATCGGCACGGCTTGTGACGTCACAAGCCGAAACGAGCAGGCTAACCGCAACCATTAACTCGTAGCGTTAGCGTTACCATGCTAACGCTAACGCTAGCATGCTACCTCGTTCTCAATAGCAAAGCACAGCTACAACACACACAAGTTCACCACAATCTACAAAAGAACTACTTACATGTGCGCCCTCATTTAGAAGTCTCCCAGCTAATCCTGCCTTGTAACTGACCGAAGTTGTAGAAACAGCCTTTCTTTTACTGTCTATGGAGCTAGCTAGCTGACATGATCTACATCTGAGCTACTGCACATGTGCGAGTACAATCAAAGATAGTACAGAAGAAGAAGAAGAAAAGAGGTCTCACTCTGTAGCTAAAACAGAGACCAGGTGAAAAGAGGATCTGCAGCAGTGAGAGACAGTGGTGCAGTACAACAAAAATATGTTGTTACATTACAAAGTTATTACATTATTATTAAATCATTTAATTTTGACCATATAGCCTTAGCAATAAACAAGCCGTTCTTTAATGTCGCCAACTGTTGTTTAGTACCCTTCTTTTTTTTTAACTTTCTTAAAAAGTAACGGTTCAGGCACCGTTTAGGCAAAAATCAGCCTTCAAAATCTTCAATATCTTGAGAATTGATCCTTTACAATGTCTTAAAGGAGCAGTGTGTAGGATTTAGGGGGATCTATAGGCAGAAATGGAAACAAAAAATCATAATTATTTTATTATTAGTGTATAATGACAAATTACGAATCGTTGTGTTTTCGTTAGAATGAGCCCTTGATATCTACATAGGGAGCGGGTGTTCTTCCACATAGCCCTCCATGTAGCACCGCCATGTTTGTATAGTGGCCCAGAACGGACCAACCAAACACTGGCTCTAGAGAGGACCTTTCGCATTAAGTTACCTGAAGGCCACCATATGTTCACTACACACTTGGTAAGGGGTGAGGCAAGGGGTATTCAGTTGGTTGTAATATGCAACCTCACTGCTAGATGCCACTAAATCCTGCACACTAGTCCTTTAAACCATCTTGTGTTTTTTCAACATATTCAATACAAGTCATGAACAGTATTGCTATAGGCTGTGCTTGCCATGTATCATAGCTGTACACAAGGTCAAGGTAACTTTATTGTCCCCGAGGGGCAATTATTTGTACAGCCAGCAGACACACATAAAGACAAGATAAACAACAATACAGCAAAACATGAAATACCCACAGTATCTAAAACCACAATAGTAAATAAAAATACATACACACACACATAAATAGAAAGTGTTGAATGTATCTGCCAAACTGATTCACAAAAAGACAACAGAGAACTTCATTAGAGGAACAGTAAAGATAAGGGATGTCCCGATCAGGTTTTTTTGCCCTTGAGTCCGTGTCCGAGTCATTTGATTTTGAGTATCTACCGATACCGAGTCCCGATCCGATACTTCTATAATATATAAAAAAAGAACAAAGAAGAGCGAAAAAACAGATCCAGGATGTTCCTTATTTTTTATTTAATTCACCTTATTTTAACATTCAACAACTCTGTTAACAAACAGAGCCCTTCTGTTACATATCTCACAGTTTGCTATGGCAATGTTGTTGTCATCAACTTTATAATACCTCCAGACCGCAGACATACTCGCGCTTTCCGCTTCAAGCTGCTTCCGTGTTCTACTTTGCCGGCATTTAACCAATAGCGTCTCTGCAACAAAGTGATGTCATGCCGCACGCGTTGCTGTTTCTGTGTGGAGTCAAAAGGGTCTAACTCTGTGCCACCGCATAACTATAGATGTGTTAAAAAAGAATGAGAATATAAATACTAGGGCTGTCAATCGATAAAAAAAATGTATCTAATTAATTACAGACTCTGTGATTAATTAATCGAAATTAATCGCATACATAATTAACGGTGCCTGAACCGATACTTTTTAAGAAAGTAAAAAAAGAAAAGAAAACAAAGGGTACTAAACAACAGTTGGTGACATTAAAGAACGGCGTGTTTATTGCTAAGGCCATATGGTCAAAATTAAATGTTAACATTAATAGTTATACATTAATAATAATGTATAACAATAACTTATTTCACTAGTAAATTGCTGTTGAACGACAAAAACAACCACCAAGGACATTTACAATAACTTCAAATGCACCACGAAGCTGTAGTTTACCAGTTTCATTGAACGCCCCGTCTGTGTTGTTTGTCCGACGGCAGCTCGGCAGCTGCAGATTGTTACATCCCGCTGTTGAGTCACAGTCCTCTACAGTAAAACACAGTCAAACTTTACACCGTTCAGCGTTAGCTGTCAGCATTGTAACCGTGTTTAATCCAGCTACTAGTTAGCGGTAGGCTAACGTTAGCTGCTGTCGAGTATAGTGTTAACTAGCTAGCGGTAGGCTAACGTTAGCTGCTGTCGAGTATAGTGTTAACTAGCTAGCGGTAGGCTAACGTTAGCTGCTGTCGAGTATAGTGTTAACTAGCGTCACATGCAGCGGTGTTTGTGTTGCCTGTATCGTCTGTTTCAGAGCACCAGAGAGAAGAGCAGACATATCAGTGGCACCAGATTTCGGTAGCCAGGGTTGGCAAGAAGAAGATTTTTACAAGTAAATGATCCAGGCAGCACATTCTCGTCTCCCTCCTTCATTTTACAGTCGAATGGTGGCTAGAACGGCTCCAGGTCAAACTTCAATACGGAATGGATTAATCTGCGTTATTTTTTCTCAGATTAATTAATCGAAATAAACGCGTTATTTTGACAGCCCTAATATATACATATATATTCGAGTCCTGATCGGGAGGTAACGTCCGATTCCGATCTGAAACCATGTGATCGGGCCGATTTCCGATCACGTGATCGGATCTGGACATCCCTAGTAAAGATAATACTCATCTTCTGTATTTCCACTTATTTCATTCATGTGTGGCTGAAAAGACGAGTCATGGATGAGATACCATTTTAAATGGGCATCATGGGCATTAAGAAATAGTTTACAGGTAAACATTCTTACTCAAAATAAGCCTCGCTGTTTGATGTTTATTGAGGAAGCTTCACCAGCTAGTCCGGGAATAACAGGGGACCTAACAATACGCAACATGAGTCATCAGCTGTGGTTAAAGGTGCCCTAGGTAGGATTGCAAGATCCAGGACTTAGGTCTTAGATCGACAAATTCTGTCCCTCCCCCCTTTCCGCTAAAGCCCAAAACGGTCTCCTAAGACCCTCCCCCCACAAGGGAGAATGACTGTATGTGCCTGAGCAGGGATGGATACGCAGTTAGTCACCCCCCCCTGGTCCTGAGTGCATCTGAACAGGGAGCTGTGGATTTTTGCAAATCACACTACAGGCTGTAGGTGGTGCCAGAGGAGCCGGATTTATTTATTTTTAATTACCTGCTTCACGTAGTTCTACTCGAACATAGGGTCAGTACAAAAAAATAAACATGGGTTATCTATTCATTTTTAAGGCAATTAACGGAATGCTCTCTCCTTACATTGCTGCACTGTTAGAGTGGAACTCCGGCCCTTATCACACATGATCCAACAACCTGCTCTTACTTAAGAGGCTTCAACAATCACTTACTGTACATTACATTGTCTTCCGACATATGGGCAATGTAGAGCAATGGTGTTAAATAGTCCTGTTTCTGGTCTCAATTGCTTTTAGTAATTTAAATGTTCTTGATTTTATCTTGATCCTTTTTTTATAATTATATGTTGCATGTCCTAGTTTCTACTCCAGTCATTGTTTTTTTTTTTTACAATTTCTGCACTGTTTGTGTATTGTGTTCTAAATTGTATTGTGTATTTATTTTCTTCCTTTAATAAAACATGTTTTAATCTTGGCTACATTTAAAATGAGGGCTTGCCCTCAATTGTACCTCCGATAACTAAATAAAGGTTGATGATGATAAAGGCAACAATTTGCCTTAAAAGTTAAATTTGTCTTACTCGAAATTATTACAGTACAGTAGCGTGCACACTGATCAATGTTGAGTGTACATTTAAGATAATTATCATCAAATATATTATACTGCAGTGTTATTGATGAACATTCATTTTTAACCACTCTTACGCAAGTATCATTGCAATAACAAAACAAAAATAACTTTAACACTACTTCCACCATGGCCTCTGTGGCATAATATTCCAGGATCCATTCATAACTGCACTGTACTTAAGGCTTCCTGAACTACAACCATTGACCAAGCCAGTTGCTAGGAGCTGCAGGAAAAAAGGGACCATAAGCTATCTTTGAGTAAAAGGCGGTTTCTCTGAGAATAGAAACAAAGACAGCTTGTAGGTTTAACTTAAATCTCACAGTACTGACGTCCACTTGTTCCACCTTAATATTATGTTAACACCCAATCAAATAAAACGGAGCACACTCTTCTTCCAGTGAACAAACAACAGTGAAGCACTGTTGTTTGGTCTATATCTGTTTCAAAACACAACAAGTAAAGCTTAACCCACGGTGAAACTAACAATATTCAATTCAACACACGCAAAAGCACACCACATCCCTGCCTTCTCTAACAAACAGATAGCCGCATGTATGCATTTCCTTACCGTGTAAAGCCCAATCCTGCACAAGGCAAGGGAGAGCTGCATGTGCTCCGACATTGTGCTCAGCAACCAGCGTAACCCCCGGCAACAAACACGCCAAGCCTCTGGAGTAAATGAATGGATGGAGGAGGATCAGGAGTAGCTGAGCACAACATTGTCAACTACATGAGTCCAGCCCTTCAATGTCTCACTGTCGGCAGCCCATATCCACAAGCCTTTTCCTTTCAAATCTGAGCTTTGCAGAGGGGTTTTGTAAGCGGCGAGGTGAGCATGATTGAAGGTTGTCTTGTGTTTACGCCCCGTATCCATTGATAGAAAGATAAAACACTATTGCCACACGGATCAGCAGACAGACACAAGCTTGAGATTAGTTTGTGGGGATCTTTCTCTACACAGAGATTAAGGGCTCAGGGACAACTAGGGATCCAGAATGAGACTACAAATTGGATTAGTCACCATTACCCACCCACACACTATGCCCATACTGTACGGATAGCTTCATGAAGTATGAAAACCATTGCTTTCAGCATAGAGGAGGATGAAGGGATCGACCACTGGAGTTTACAGCGGTCGTGGAGATTTCAATAACTGTTGTGGGACGCTTTGTCAGTAGTCTATTCAGGGAGAACTGTGGGTCGTGTTTAAACTGCTTGTTTTGGTATAGTAATCGTTGCTGCAACCACCTGCTGACTATCGCAGTTATAATATAGAGTACTCAACTGTAATGCAATAACGGTACGTGACAACTAATGACACCATCAACAGGTAGCCTAGAATTCAAATTGATGATTTTTTTCTGCAAACATCATACTACTGCATGCAACATAGAATTCCATTTGAACTGCCTATAAGCAAACTAATTCATGTTTGGATTCCACCTAATGTGATATTGCAGTAATTCAAAGTTTGAAAGCATGATGAGTGTTTCAAGTCATCTGCTGACAAATTCAAGATTCATTTTAGATTATTTAAAGAAGCCAAAAACGACCTACTGTCCACCCAGTTGTCACTCAAACCACAACATATTAGGTTTACATTCAATATGACTTTTTTTTGGTAATTTGGATTGTCTATGCTCTCTGATTATGATCTAGGCTATTGCATGTCTGTCCGCCCAGGGAGAGGGATCCCTCACCAGTTGCTCTTTCTAAAGTTTCTTCCATTTTTTTTTCCCTGTTAAAGTTTTTATTAGGGGGAGATTATCCTTATCCAAAGCGGAAGTCTAAGGACACAGGGTGTCGTATGCTGTATGTACTGTAAAGCCCCTTAAGGCAAATTTGTGATTTGTGATATTGGGCTTTATAAATAATAAATTGACTTGACAACATGTTTTTCATCTGGTTTAAAACCTAAGCACTGGGGCAACTTGATGTCTCATTTGCTGAGGACCAGTATCACGTAATTAAGACTTCCTGGGTTAAAATCCAGCTTTTGTCACATACTGCTTTCTCTCTCCATACCTCTGGAAAAAAAAAAACTTAGCAGAAAAAATAATAGCCTTTACAAACCTCATCCAACAAAGTACATGCCATACACAGTACAGTTTGTACAGTAAATATCTTCTTTTGTAATGCAACACCTCATGTAACAAGTCAGTATATGATAGCCTAGTTTGACAGTAGTTTATTCAGTCTGACTGTAGTAATTATATATATATATATATATACATACGTATGTATGTACGTACATACATACGTACATACATACATACATACATACATACATACATACATACATATATATATATATATATATATACACATATATACACATATATATACATACATATACACACACACATATATATATATATACATATACATATATATATATATATATATACATATATATATATATATATATATATATATATATAGCCTTCCTATGAAAGGTTTGAGTCACTGATAAAGCTGATTATCAAACTGCATTTGTTTATGGCTTTAATGGGCCCATCCCATAAATCTTCAAATACAAAAAAGAGCGGAATCATAAACCAATGACAATAAAACCCTTCTCCTATCCATTTCCTTCGTATTTGTTTTTCTAGTGAGGAAAAGCAATGAGAGTGGTTATGGCCCGAGAGAATGTAAAGGAAATGAAATGCAATTAAAAATAATAATAAAATATGAAAACAGTTCACTAATGCCTCTTTACTAGCACTCTCCACAGACACAAGGGAATCACTACAATGAGCTAGCCAGCAGGCAGAAAAACCTGGCTGACATGCTGCTGGCAGGTTAAGATCAGGGAAGGGGCTTCAGGAATGCTGTTGAGCTCACACTGGTATTTCACAGTATAGTTGGAGGCTTTGCACTTTGAATAAAAGGGCAGGTTTAGAGGAACTGTCCAAAGTTTAGGTTAAATCAATTCACATCCATTCAAACTGAAACCTGAGTAAACCTGCTCTACCAATGGATTAAGTAAATATTAGTGTAATATCCAACCACATATAAAAAGCCCAATTGTTAAACCTATCTTGCAAGACTTTTGGCGCTCATATCTGCATACAATAGGTCATTTTTGTTTGCCTCGGGAAAAAGAGCTTGGCAGGGACAGCACCAGCAAGGTGTGGAACACGGTCAGATAGGGGACAAAACTGAGCGGAAAAGTAACACCAGCCTTCTATCCGATAGGCTAACAAGCTGAATTCATATGCTGCCAAAAACCTCACATCAACTCTCTTTCCTCTGTGTTATGGCGGTGAGATGTCAGTCTGCTATAGCCTGCTGTGTACCCTTGGACAGGGGCTCTGCTCTGAAATACAGTTGGTCAGCCAAAAACACATGCAAGCTTCTAAGACAATTTATTTTCATGAAGGTGTGAGCTTAGTGCTGACTGGATAAACCGAATGGTTGAGGCGCATACCACATAACTGCCCCAGGTCGGTTCCGGTCTGGGACCTTCATGTCGCTCTCTTTCCCTTTGTTTCCTGTCTGCCTCTGTACTGTCTGCTATCTAATAAAGGCCATACAAATGGTATGGTAAAAATGTGTACTGTATGTTGCTGCAATTTTACTGCGGCGGAACAACAACACAAACATTCTCAAACTCCTGTAAGCTAGTAGCATGAATCCTAAAACGCTTTCCGTATAATGATAGCAGAACCAGAAATGTGCTCATAAGTTTCTTGGAAATGAGTAATTAAGCATGAGTAAGCATAAAAAATGCGTCATCAACTAAAGAAATCTTAGTCGACTAAGACCAAAACGACCGATTAGTCGACTAATCGACTAAAACAGTCTTTCTTACACACTTTTTCGCTCCTTCTGTTTATTCTTTCTGGGCCGGCCTATTAGCAGATGAGGCTCTTTGTTCAGTTAACTGTCACACCCATTATTTCCATATAGTTTGAGGTCAATGCCTGGCGGTTGCTGTCACTGAATCTTTGGCATAATCTAAATTCCACAAAAAACATACTGGTTGCTCTTCGCCAGACAAAATTAATCCTTTTTTTTCTAACATAATTTGTTTATGCAGATCTGGCTTCCTTTAGGGCAGAGCTACAAGAATGACCTGAATGTCAGTCCACCCGAGGGTTTAGTCACTCGTGTTGCGGAAATAAATAGCTGATAATCTCTTCAAAAAAGGCAAATGTTGTGTAAGATTGAAGAAATGGCCTACAGACTGCATTTGCCTTCAGCAATTACTGAGCACAAATAATGCAATGTAATAGTTGTAGTATAAATATGACCATGCCACTATAACAGTGTATTAAGCAATATCAGGCAAAGTAAACCCTCAGGAGAAAAATGCATGCTGTAGGTTCTTGCATGGGTTTTTGAAATTAACAATACAGCCAATAGTTTGGTTCAACCAATAGTGCCCTCTTTTTGATGTCAAACACAACACATTGAATCTGTCCTGTCTGGTGAAGACAGCAACAAGTTAGGGTCCAAGAGTTGGCCACACGGTGCACTTGTAATTTTGTAAGGCTGTGTCATGGCAACAGCTAGCACCAAATTCCTCTGTCGGTGCTGCTGTTTTGTGTGGTCTTTTTTAACACTACGCTGACCATGCAGGAGTACAGTCCTTCAACATGCTCCAGCTCCCAGTTGAAACCCAATCCACCATAAACCAGATATCTGCTACAGTCATAATTCAACCACAGTTATTAACCAGCAATGTGCAATATCTGTGTAATTCCATTCCTGTTCATCCCAAAAACCCTTTTAGGTCAAACCTGATCTAAAACCTTACCCAAAAGCATGAACAGGACATATGACTAGCATCATTCATCAAGGGTTTAGTGACAAGTTCCAATAAATTTATAGAGAAGAGAGAGATGTAGTTTTGGCCTGGGTCTTGTGCCAGGTCTCCAGTGTTGCACAGCAGGAAAGGAGGCCCTGCGCCTATTGAGTGCCTGACCTCAGAGGACAGCCAAGCACTCGGCTCCAACAGTTTACAGAGTTACAGCTGTGCTTTCCACAGAAAACTGTTTGTCACAGAAAATCTTTAATCCTTAGGTAAGTGAGCTAGAAAATGTTATTTTCCTAGGCAGTGTTAGCGGTTGTAGATTATTGCACTTTGCCAGGATAAAAAGAAGAGAGCTTGAGGGTGACATCAATTTCTATTATTTCATGTCAAAGGTGTGCTCCCTTCAACAGTGGCTCCTGTGTTTTCCTCTGTACCAAGTACTTTCCAACAGCATGAAACTGAGATTACAGAATAACTCATGTAAACTATAAATGAGCCACTTTGGTCCCCTTTTGTTCCCCACAAGATGTGTTACTCCAAGGCCATAAGCCACAGACAAGTCAGACAATAGTTTGCATTAGCCTAACTACAGTGTAACTGTTCTGGTACCAGTTGCCAGATACTTCTCAAATGAAGTAGAAGTTCAAAGTTAATTTTAGGTCCAAAATCTTGGGAGGCCATCATAAACAAGCGGATAACACTGGGTGGGAAAGTTCCTCTGCATTTCACACTCTTTCACCTCTGTTCCCCTGAGACAACAGCACAATATCTGTGTACTCTTAATTTCCTATGGCTTTATAAATTCCCAGAGAAAGCCTTCAGTTACAGCTTCCTCTCTATTGTTGCACTTTTTCAGCAGCACCCATCCCACCCCTACATTATGGGCAAAGGCCCCTAAACCATCATCTTCGAGGCTAAAGCTGACAGTGGTCTGGACTGTAATCATTATTTTGGTCACACGGGTATTACAAATATGCAGGGGGACTAATATCTCAAACTAGTGAAGGTCTCACTTACAATGGCCTTTTGACTCCAAATAGCCTAATACAACATAAAGTGCAGCTTTGTCCTCAGCAGCAACAAGGAGTTTTGTGAAAAATAAGAGCTTCATGCTACATACATAATGTTAGAGACATAACGTTACATAACTTAGCTAACACAGGACTTCAACGGTGTAAGTTAGCAAGTTGTCTGTTTCACATGTAAAAAGATGGGAGTCTGGGTCAACCAGTTATTTATTGTTCACATAACACTCATAGGCAAAAGCTGCAGGCGAGCCCTGAGACATTAGCACAACAAGAACCGGTACTACACCTAGCCTATAGTTGAGGGTCACATACCTGAGTGACACCACTATCTGATGATCAGGGACCCCAACTGGCAAGAAACCAAAGGTTAGTCTTTGATTGGAATACGCAATAATACAGCATTTAGATTAATTTACTTACCAGATAATCCATGTACTATCGCTGACCAGTCACAGCAGCACGAACTGGCTTTGTAGTAATCCCGTTTTGCTTCAATAAGTCCCAAATGTGATAGATTTGACCACAAGTCGCTTTGTATTCCCCGCCTTTCAGCAAACAAGCAAAATAAAAACCAGCCTTTGGTGGGTTTAAAAGCAAGGATTTTCGCCGTTTTCTTCGCTAATAAGACACGTTCCAGCACAGAAACGACTGAGTTTGTTTGTATCGAGGAGGGCCGCGGGTTTCGTGTGCTTTTTTAGACTAACTAACCCCTCGTCCACCGGTTGACTTCTAGTTTTTATCACACAATATCAATTGAGTGTTTGGTTGAGGAAACTAGCGAAGCCTACAACGCGACGTCACGCACGTCGTCTTGCGCACGTAGCGTGGTCATGTGACTAAACACATGGTGGCTATTTTCATTCTGAGGAGGAACTGACTTCTGCTTAAACCTAAACAGTCTTTGTTGAGATTGAGACAAACTTTTCTGCATTTCTACTAGGAATGCCATAGCAGCGGACATATGCAGTTTTAATTGTATTTCAGAAGTAAGTTGTGAGTCTAATGTGTCAACTGTATTTATTATTAATAGTAGCCTAATAATAATACTCCCTCTCACATTACCCAGTAGAGGAGAGGACTTTGTCCTCTTATAAGTGATGTATCACCAATGTCCAGATCTACAGGGTTAAATCATAAAACATAGCAGAGGTGTGGCAGTGGGGTTTTCAAGTGGAGAAGGCAGACTTTGTGGTAAACTGGCAGCATCGCTAATATATATGTAGGCTATAGGCCTAGTGTTAAATACATACTGTAAACATGTAAAACCTGTCAAATACATATGTATGTATGTATGTATGTGTATAAGTATATGTTTATGCATGTGAATGGGTATATGTATATACACTTTTTCATATACATACTTATATCTGTACATAGTAGTCAAATGTTTATGTTTAGCTTTGTGTCCCTGTTTTTTTTTTTTTGTGGTTGTATGTCTATTCTGTGTAAGTACATAGAGAGCTACAACAAACCGGGGTCAAATTCCTTGTGTGTATACACACATATATGTATGTGTGTGTGTATATATATAGTATGGCATAATACTTGTAATAATAAACTTGTACAGCATCCAATTGTATACAACATTTAGATTAACAAATTAAAGGCAGCAAGCAAAAACATTAAAATGCAATAAAACAGTACAATGTAAATCAATCAAATCAAATAAAAGACTTTCAGTAACATTCAAAAATAGCAATATTAGGTTGTTTCCTAAATGAATTTACAGAAGTTTGAATTACAAAAATAATGTTATCATATTACCAAAAACAATTACATTATACACCACTAGGTGGCTCTGTATTGAATCACAATTGCTTCTATTTTCTATTTTGAACAAATAAACCATCACCAAGCTAAAGACCCTGACCTACACATTCATGCACTTGCAATTTCCCACAGTATTATCAAGCTTGAAGCAGCACAAAATGCAACAGCCTGTGACATAATACATTACACAATACATAATGAATGAAAGGGGATAGCACAGTCACAGTTCAAAGTCAAAGAAAGGTTCTTCTGCAGCACATTGGCCTGACACACAGATGTTACAGACAGAAGACAGAGGATAAAGAAAAGGATGTGTGTTTCTCAGATGAATACAAAACTTTGTGATGTATTAATGTGTATCACGTGTCAGAACAGCATGTGTCATCCTAGTTTTGCTTATACTGTACACTTCCAGTATTCCAGTAGTGTTCTGCTGTTCTCAAAAGAGCTACATAAAAGAAATCAAACTTAAACTAAAGAGAGAGATATGACAGTACTTACAAACTTACATCACTCCCATTAACAGTCTGCACAGAAAAAAAACATTTTGGACTTGAAAAGCCATCACACAAGATAGGACAAATTAACAGGATGGAAATTAGCAAGAATTATCTAGTGGGAAGCAAACACAGATACCAGACAAAACAATTATATCATTCTGATTAGGGGAACAGTATAAATCACTAGTCTGCAACTGTGATGCACGCTGCATACTGATGTAATTCCTGTTCCCTGGAGACCACACTCCTCTTCAATATTTCATGAGATGTGCTTGAAATCTCCCTGAACATAGTTAAGTAGAAGGTGAACTGGATGTCCTCTGCACAGGTATGGAGGATGTTGAGAAGACACCGGAAGACATTTACTTTAATATGCATAATATTCAAGCATGTGTAAAAGGTATACAGTTGTAGTGTTGTCTTCGTCAGGACATCTGACCCAGTTAAATGTGAGAGGAGAGACCTCTGCTGGCCTCTAGTAAAATGCTATGGTTGTTAAGTAAAACTGTGGTTTGCATTACATTCTTTTGAAAGAGTGTTTTTATTACTCACATTTTTCCATACACACACATCACAAGCTATTTGGAGTTCAGTGTCAAGGACTGCTCAAGGCCATTTTGGCAAGTGGACAGAAGGAGCTAGGGACCACCCATAACATTTATGGTCAATCTGCTTTACCACCTGTGCTAATGGTACCCCCATGATTTACATTATCATAACTCCTGCACTGGCATATCATAGCATATCATTGTTCACATTTCAATTTCAATGCAATGTCTTTGCTTACTGAGGTAAAAATGTAACAGCAATAAGGTCAGATGCATCATTAAAAGCTTTGAGCAATTTAAGAAACATTAGATTAACATTCCCAATAATGATTTTAACCAAACTTTAAAAACTGTCTTTATTCAGATTTTTACTGTTACCATTATAATTATTTGTACCTAATGTGAAGAATTCAAATGCCTCCTCTATGAAAAAAACAAATAGCCACAAGGGGGCAGTATCTACCAGAGTAAATGGCACATCATTATTACAGACCTTGTTGTGTTGTCCAGCATAGAGGAAATGGTCAACAAAACATATATTGGTGGTTTAGAAATATATCTGTCGTTGACTGGTCATTAAAAACAAGTCCTAAAATACAAGTACAAACTCAGGCAATGTAACTTTTTAGCCTATATTTAAAAAAAGAACTTTCAGTTTAGTTTAGTTTCAGTGGGGTGCAAAAGCCCATGCAATGCATATAGTTCATTGGACATAAAACTCTTCATTTAAAGCAATGGTCATGAGTTAGTTAGTGGCTCTTTAAGGCAGGTTTTATAGACCATTAAAATACATCTCTAAACTATTCAATGTAAATGATACAATTAAACATTATAAGTATAAAAATATGCTTTTATCCTTTAAAAGTACCCTGGCTAATGTCAGAGTCACCTTTACTCTGGAATCACCAGTTTATGATCTTTGAAGCTGTGCATTTGAGTGGCATCACAGATTAGTTGATGGGGCAGACCCCTTTCTAATTTTAAGATATTGGCTACAGAACTAATATATAATACAACACGAACTGCAAGGTTTAGGGAAATACATGTTAAAAGTGTCTGTTGTTTCCTGCTGATTACAGGAAACAGTTAAAGATTTGATTAGCAATTGCTACAGTTGCAACTTCAGTGCATCTCATCAATAAACCATTCCACCTAAAAACAAACTTTCCCACTGGAAAATGTTTTTAAATATTTAGATGGCCAGGAGACTTCTCCTGTCTTATCATTTTTCTATTGTGTTCATGTTTTATGTTTCTACGCTGCCTTGCTGCAAAAAGAATGTCCTCTAGTGGGACAATAAAGATCTCAACTGAACTGCATTCTTATAAAATAATTATTATTTGCTTGGTATAACAAATTCACATCTACCAAACACAAGCAAGGGTTATTCATTGTGAGTCCTTTGTAGCTACACATATAGCTACACATATTTCTTTGGAGAGCTTTGTTGAGTCATTACAGGTTACTGGTAGAGACTGAGCGACTAAAACAGATATTTAGCCATTCATGTCTAGGACAGAATATCTGCCTGCTTTAATGATCAATAGATGTATTTGTGTATTTTTAGATCAGTGATTTATATATCATTGATTACATACCATTGGACTGATATAGAGACATACAGTGAGCTGATCAGTCTTGAGCTAATAATGGTATGGGTGTTGAACCATCATGCTGGGAATGACAAAGGTTGGCAAGATCCTGACATCCAACCTACCATCTACATCAGATGCATTTTTATTAATTAATAAAATATATAAAAAATATAAAATATAAATATAATTGCTAAACCAGGTGGGGCTTCTGGCTTCATGACTGGGAATATGTATTGGCCTCAACTTTATAATACTGTCAAATTCCACAGTGCTTTATTTGAAACTCACTTCTTTTCTTAATTTTTCTAGGATAAAATGTTTTATAAAAGAAGTTATGGTTGGCTGCTCAGTTTGTGATTAATACTCTCTCTCTCTCTCTCTCTCTCTCTCTCTCTCTCTCTCTCTATATATATATATATATATATGTGTGTGTATACATAATACTATATTTTTTAAAACTGTTTTAACTGTTCTTTAATGTTTTATGTAAAGCACATTGAATTGCCCTGTTGCTGAAATGTGCTATACAAATAAAGCTTAAACAAGAAAATCAAAGCTGACTTCTTTTCCATACTTCAGTACACATTTGAGCCATGAAAGTGGACATGGATCACTGGTTCCCAACAAGGCTGTAGCTACCACTAAGGACACGTAGGGTCAAGTCCTCTGTATCTTTTCTGGGAATTTTGTTTTTTTTAGCAGCCTAATGGGCACTTACATTCCACAATTAAAGTCTTGGACATTGTTTGGTTTTATAGACTGATTTTATCAAACTAAATTAAAGTAAAGAATGATGCAGAAGAATGAGCCCTTTCACTGGTATATTTATGTTAATGCACCACTTTTAACAATTAGGTCATGTGTGATGCATCAACATGTAAGCAGCAT
This sequence comes from Sander lucioperca, assembly GCF_008315115.2. Taxonomy (NCBI): domain Eukaryota; kingdom Metazoa; phylum Chordata; class Actinopteri; order Perciformes; family Percidae; genus Sander; species Sander lucioperca. The sequence continues at coordinate 5,820,787 of NC_050174.1, read as the reverse complement.
TATTGTGTTGTAGCTGATCGAGGTGGAGCTAATTTTGACTAGGCTACTTTATTTAGGGTAGGGTAGTTTAATCTATAACTATGCATTGTATTTTATAGGCTCAGTATAGGGTTTTTGGGCATACTCTTCATCTGAAAAGTACCTAGTAACTACGGGTGTCAGATAAATGTAGCCTAGTGGAGTAAAAAAGTACTATATTTTGCCTCTGAAATGTATTGAAGTATTTAGTAGCATAAAATTGAAATTAAATTGAAATTAAATTACAAGTTCAATGTTGTAAATGTATTAAGTTCCACCACAAAACCCTTTATATCCAGTGGTGGAATGTAACTAAGTACATTTACTCAAGTACTGTATTTAAGTACAGTTTTGTGGTAGGCTATTTGAGGTGCATTTTGGAGGCAAATATTGTACTCCACTACATATGTGATGCACTCCACTCCATTACATTATATGTGATAGCTTTACTTACTAGTTACTTTGCATTTTTTGATTAGTAATACAAAATACAAATCAACTAATAAATTATGCTTTATTATTATAAGAGTCATATAATTAAGGGTACATGTCATGTCCATGTCTAAGTTAAGATAACCAGCAGTATAAAAAGTAATTCAAATTAGCTCCACATTTACCAGCTGCAACAATAAAGTGATGTAGCCTACACATTAATGCATCAAGAATTACAATCCAATAATATAATATAATATAGCCTATATTATTCTGAAATAGGCCATTCTGCATAATGAGTATTTTTACATTTTGGTACTTTAAGTATATTTTGATCTTTGTGCTTTTGTACTTAATTAAGTCACTTCTTGAATGCAGGACTTTTACTTGTAGCAGAGAGAATGCTGGTTACAAGTTATTAGCATTAGCAGCGTGTACTGAGGTAGTAGGCTATTACCTTTCCCACTGTTATCTCCCTGCTCACAAAACAACTCTTCTTAAATGCAACTAACCGATCTCACAGGCTGGTGAGGCTCGTCTGTGGCATGTTTTTAGAATAATGAAGCACTCAACGCGTTTGGAAGAGCTTTATCGTTGCACTCACAGGCGGTTGATTTGTGTTGTCTGGGTGGATTGCAGCATCTTGTAGCTCCGCCCTCGATTATTCAGCCTGGTCGACGTGCTGTTGCTGCAGACAGAAGCGTCCTACTCGGATCGGAGGGAGACTGGAGGAGCTCAGATTAGCGTTGTTGTATCGGAAAATAGCGTCGCTGTAGTTTCACAAGCTGCAACCTCTGGATTAAAAAACACCTCCGTTTCCTCTCAGGTTTGACCAAGAGAAAGGACCGCGCAGAGAGGGGTATAAACAGGATGTTTTTTTCTCACACTGCGAGAAGTTTGTACGCGGAGTTTGAAGAGTAACGTTAGTTTCGGGTGGGCTGACTGAGCTAGCCTGGCTGCCCGCTGCGCTTCCCTCCTGCTCCGGCCAGCCAGCCACAAGTTAACCCGCTGTCTTCTTCCAGCTGTTGGTGAATCATGGCGCTCAGAGCCAGGGCGCTGTACGACTTCAACTCTGAAAACCCCGGGGAGGTCTCGGTGAGGGAGAACGAAATCCTAACTTTGTACAGCGAACAGGACATTGATGGCTGGTTTGAGGGGACGAATAGCAAAGGGGAGAGGGGACTGTTCCCCGCTTCCTACGTGGAGATCCTGAGGAACGACGCCGCCTCCACGCTCAACAACAACAGCTGCAGCACATCTGGGGACACTCGCCCGGACTCCCGATACGCCAACATCCCATCCGGAGGTTTTGACGCCTCTTTTAAGCCTCAGAATAAAGCTGAGAACTTTTCTAAACCGTCTGCGCCTAGTTTCGCCACTTTCTCAGCCCCAACACAACCACAGCAGCAGCAGCAGCACACTTACCAGCAGGCCAGCCAAGGGAGCGATGATGACTGGGATGATGACTGGGATGACAGCTCTACTGTTGCAGATGAGCCAGGGACTGTAGGAGGAAGGTATCATGACTTTGAAGGCAATGGGCCATCCACTTACAGAGTGTCAACGTCCTCAATGTCAAGAGGTAATGCACAGCAAGCAAAGAGCTCTGCCACGGTCAGTAGAAACCTGAACAGGTTTTCAACCTTTGTAAAGTCAGGAGGAGAGGCGTTTGTGCTCGGAGAGGCTTCAGGCTTTGTGAAGGACGGGGATAAGATCTGTGTGGTGTTGGGTCAGCATGGTCCTGAGTGGCAGGAGAACCCGTACCCATTCGCTTGTACAATTGACGACCCCACTAAACAGACCAAGTTCAAGGGCATGAAAAGCTACATCTCCTATAAGCTGACACCCACCCACACACAGAACCAGGTGAACAGGAGGTATAAGCACTTTGACTGGCTGTATGCTCGGCTGGTGGAGAAATTTCCTGTCATCTCAGTGCCACACATCCCGGAGAAGCAGGCCACAGGGCGCTTCGAGGAAGACTTCATCTCCAAGAGGAGGAAAGGCCTCATATGGTGGATGAACCACATGACCAGTCATCCTGTCCTGGCCAGGTGTGATGTCTTCCAGCACTTCCTCACCTGCAACAGTACAGACGAGAAGGCCTGGAAGCAGGGTAAGAGGAAGGCGGAGAAGGACGAGATGGTTGGAGCCAACTTTTTCCTCACTATCAGCCCCCCTGCGGCTCCGCTCGACTTCCAGGAGGTGGAGAGCAAAATTGACGGATTCAAGACTTTCACCAAAAGGATGGACGACAGCGCCTTCCAGCTCAATGCCACCGTCAATGAGTTTGCCCGCAAGCAGATCACTGGCTTTAAGAAGGAGTATCAGAAAGTGGGGCTGTCATTTAGGGTCCTCAGCCAAGCCTTTGAAATGGACCAGCAGGCGTACTCTACCGGACTCAACCAGGCTATATCCTTCACTGGGGAGGCGTATGAAGCCATTGGAGAGTATTTTGCTGAGCAGCCCAGAAAGGATCTCGACCCAATCATGGATTTGTTAGCTCTATACCAAGGACACCTGGCAAACTACCCAGACATCATCCATGTCCAGAAAGGTAAAATAATAATACTGTACATTTTATACATTTGTCACTCACTGATTTATCATTTTGTATAAGGTTGCTTTCGCAGGATTCATGAAATCATGACACCAACCTTTAATGTTTAGTTTCATTTCTTCTTGTCTATTACAAACTATTGTTATAGAAAAATTAGACTAAAGACAAGATGGTTTCAAATTAAAGATATAGTCAGAATAAACTCCAAACTAAACTGAACAACACAGGTACACACAATTCAAATCCCAGAACAACACTAGGAGACAAATCTCACTCGTCTACTACTGAAATGTTTCATAATCCCAGTGGTCCAGTCAGTCTAAATTCACCACAAATACACTTTAAAATATATTAAACATGAAACAAAATGGTACCTGTGGGATCATAAATGTCGTTCCCAAACCTTACTTTCAAACACAAATTTGGCTGAGGATCAATCAACATGTTTTAAAGTAAAGAAATAAGTGTGTTTGCTGGCCGTTAAAAGATAAACTGTGTTATTTGTTTTAGGCTATTTGAATTGTTATACTTGTCAACAGCAGTCAGCAGTCAGGTTACACTTATAGCTTACGTCACTTTGTAAAACAAATAGGCAGTGTTTGCATTTGGGAATCGGTTTACATGCTGCTGCCCCTGTTTGTCCCACTTGCTTAATCAAATGGGCGGCACCCGTTTGGCTGTTTAATTTTCCATTTACAGGGTGATACTTTACTTTATTCTTTATTCAGGACACAAAAAAACGGTCCATAGCACAATACAAAACAGCAAAAGACAGACAAATACAAGACAAAACACATACAATAAGAAATGACTACAACAGTCAGAGTTCCACAATACACAAAAAGAGTGTTCAGATATTAGCATATAGACTAAAATGCCAATGGTTCCACTATATCGAAGTGAACCTAACCGCACTCATTGCAGGGTTCACTAGTGTTGCAATTATGCTGTTGAATGACTCAGTTAGTCTACACATACATCTGTACATGAGATTCCTGAGTACAGCAGGACAGGTACATAGTATTACATGTTAGTGCCCTGGAGAAAGAGAATGTCCTGCCTGGCTTGTCGATCACAACACTGACGCAAAAATAACATTTGCAGCTAAATCCTTTACAAATGATTGTCCACAAGTTTAGTTGTCTTTGCACAGAAAGTCAATGTTGGACTAATCTAGGCCATCCTACATGACCCTAACCCGATGATTGTTCTCATTGTGTGGCAAAATGTCACTCTCATGAGAGGCAACACTGTTATGCAAGAGGCACAGCATTGTAGCATATGTGTTTAGAGGGAAGCTCTCACTGCTGTTTACCATGTGGGAATGTGGCACAATTGCTTCCTTCTGATGGGAATTAAATCACATGAAACGTAAATCTTCACAATCACAGACAACTGGAAAGAACCCCTACCAACAGTGCCATGTAGGACACCATATATAGATGGGATGGGCCTATACAGAGGATGCCGTGAACTAATCCTTCTCATTCCATGCATTATGTTCAGTCCCAGTGCTCTAACCTCCTAAAACCACATGGCTCTCAAATCAAGGTGGGAAAATAATCTCTTCATCCACCAGTCAGAGTCCCCTGCGGTGTCAAGTATTTAAATAACTAGGTACATGGTTACTTACCTGTTGACATCTTGGTTTATCATTTGGCTCTCCCTACAAACACTGGGCCCGTTCAGTACACAGTCCACAATAGACAACACTAGGGGGAAACAGGACAGACTGTGTTTAGGCTGCAGTGGGACACAAACTTCCCAGTCAGCTCAAATCAAGCTTGCCACGTAGGCCACACACAGCCCAAATAAGGCAAACAACCATTTAAACAGTCTGGTGTGATAAGCCCGGCCTTAAACCACAGATACGAAACCCTGATTCGATACCACACGTGGAAGACCTTGCTGCGGGCACAGTGTTGAGGAAAGACGTCAGGGTGCAGTGAAACAGGGCCTCACCACAGACTGGAAACAAAGCTGACGGTAAAGCCAGGGCATGCAGCAGATGAAAAGAGAGCCGCGTGTAGCATATTGAATCCCAAATGACTTTGATCTTGTTTTGTTTTTAGTGGACTAAGGTTGTTTAGTCCAGTTGAGCTTGTTTTATTTTCATGCGTGTATCCCTTTCACCCTTTATCATTATACAAGCGAAGAATGCATTCCTTATTTATTTACTTATTTATAGGAAAAGTAAATCACAAAAAAACGGTTAAAAGTGCAAGCAGGATCTTTATGTAACCACTCATACTACTAGACCTTTTGGTTGCTATATTGTGCCAGTATATGCAAGAGGCTATAAACATTTATTACGCCACATGGTAGTGACCGTGATATACAAGGGGGTAAGCTTCGCTTCAGAGCTCGAATCTCCTATGGCGCCATTTTGATGCTACAAAGCGATCACCCCCCGTTAGCATTCCATTGACTGCCATTCATTTTGACGTCACTTTGACAGCGAATAACTTTACATCTGAAGCGTTTAAAGACTTTATTTGTCCATTGTTTATTTCTAAAGAAACACAACAATGTATAAAAGGCTCCATTACCTTGTACCTCACGGTATGGCTCCGTAGCAGACGTTTTTGTAAAAATAGGCTAACGATATCATAACCACGCGACTTACTGTCGCATAGTAGAGGAATTACCGTATAGTACAGGAGAAGCTCGCAGGCAGTTTGGACTTACATTAGCTGTTTAAGTTTAATTACTTATGTTAACTAGCATTTTAGTTAGCAATAATTAGCCTGTGTCCATGTTATCTCCTTACATATACCTACGCTCTCCTTCTCTGCAAGATTGGGAATTACTGAGATTTCTCTTGGCACAGCTACCAGAAGACTTCCAACTTTCAGACACGTTGCTCACGTCACATTTATGTTGTTTCTCTCAGTTGGAGGCTGCGCAGTAACGCTCAGCGCTCACCGGAAAAGTGCTTCTAACGGCCTTCACTGGTCTCCGTCCAGAGCAACGGGATCTGTTGGTCCATTCTTATATACAGTCTATGGTGATATATTGGAACCGTTAATGTGCCTGCATCACATTAAAATATTTTCAAAAGTTCCCTTGTTCATGACAGCTGAATGGCTACTTGTTACGTAAATTGCCTACATGTTTCCAGTGCAAATGCAAATAGGCTACCCTTTGCAAAGTCTACTCACCTCCAAGGTTTTGTAGAATCATCCAGCACTTGACATACTGCAGTGAAATGACTGTAATTAGTAAGAATAGGTAGTTTTTAATGAAGCCATAAACACTGAATTTCACTGGCATATCATTGTGTGAAGACAATATGCAGATCGGAGCTTAAACATACACCAGCTGTGGACATGTTCTGAGTTTGGCATTTTTTCTGTCCCTTTGTCTCCCTTTTCCTTTCTCTCTGTCTCTCATATATTTAATAAAACAACCTTTTTCCATCCCGTGTACATCATCTGTTGCTCGGTTCTAATACGCCTTTCCTGATAAACGTGTGGAGGAAATGTTCACTAGTGCTATTCTTCTGTTATGAAGTGAGGTTTATTGCTGCCTTCTCGCAGTTATAAACATGAAGAGAGGCTAGGCCACATCCTTTGTTGTCATAGACCAGAGTACACATTTCCGCAACAGAAGTGGTCACACAGAAACTCATTGGACCAAGTATGGCCGGCTGGGACTCAAAAGTGCTGTATTAATGCATTGGTGGGTGCTCAAGATTTAAAACCAGTCAGAAAGTAAAATGGTCAGCAGCGTTAAAATTGTAGGTTAAGGCTAATATGCTTGGTCATTAACCCTATTTAAGAGGTTATCTCTTGCGGTCATATCACTGTTGCTCTGTTTAGGAGAAATCTGTCAACACATTGTCAGTTTTATCAACAACTCAATTCCATTAATAGCTCCCTATGTCCGTCTCATTAGGGCTGCAGACAGCAGGCAGGTTTTTATTTGTCCCCTTCAAAGTGACCAGTGAAATGTGAGCTGTCCCACAGAGGGACACTGAACATAACCATATTGATCGCCACCTCTTCTGGGACCCCATTAGCCATTAGCGTGGAGCTTGACTGGGACAATGTTAGCTCATGATATTGGCATCATACTGTATATTGTGTGGCTTCCAGAAACGAGTTTCACATCCTTTATTTTTGTACAAAATGATATAGGGGCCTTGACACAATATCAGATCAGGACATGGTTTTGTTTTATTTTCTTATTTTGGGTTCTTGGGAAAGAGTAAGGGAAGAGAAGGGTTTCACAAATGCTCACTGTTTACAGTTTAACCATAAGGTTAAGTCTGGTTTGGCTGGCTACAGAAGAAGCTATTTTGTGTTACAAGTGAAGAATCGTATTTCAATTCAGCATTATTGAAGTGTAAGAGGAGGGGATAATTGAATATTAAAACTTTTGCATGTGTTAAATTGAAATCTAAAAAAGGTCCAACAGTTTATGTTTAGGTGAAAACACGTCTCTTTTTTAACACAGCTCACAGTCTTTGTCAGGTAATATTGAAATACAACCAGTTCTTCTGCTTTAACTTCTTGTTCAAACACTTACTGTCTGATCATGTTGATCTTGCCTGCAGTGTTTCTTAGAGGTAAAACTTGTGGTTGACTTTAGACCAGGGCATTTTAATAATTTAGCTAAAATAATAGAGCGCCACCCATATGCAAGTAATATTTTTATTTAGTAGCTAAAAACACTTAGAAATCGAGTCTTCATCGGCCTCACAAATTAGACTATTTTCAGGGAGGAGCCCACAGTGAGTATGTTTACATGCACACCAATATTCCACTATTATTCCAAATATGACAATATTCCGAATTTGATACAGGTCATGTAAACAGCATATTCCGTCTGCATATTCTGAAAAAGGCCTTTTTCCAAATTTAGCATACTTTTCAATTAAAACGTGGGATATTCCAGTATTATTCGGGTTGTTGAGGCATTCTTTGGACATGTATACAGCGCATTCGGAATATGCGTCTCAATCGGGTTTTTTACTGTAGTTTACGGCCTACGACCAGCTCTGTGCGTTGCTATGGTTGTTGTACACAAACCAACTAGCCAACATGCTGCAGTAGAGATGCATGCCCAAAAGAAAGGAAGGAAGGAGAAACACACCTACTTTTAAACACACGAAAGACGTTTTTTGGATATGTGCAAACATATTGTGATCAACATGAATGCAAAGAGGAATGTTCTCAATTACATTTACATAATACTTTATCCTTTTTTTTAATGTGTTTTGTTTCCCTTGTTAATTGTATCTATTGAGCACATCAAGAGGATCAATTTTGTTTCTCTGTGTGTGCCTAGAAATGGCAATAAAGGCACCTTTTAACCTTTTAAACTTTACCTGTACCTGATCTTTACCTTTACCTGATCTCATCACACTTTTATCACTGCATGAAGAGATAGAACAATACCAGATAAGTAAGGGAAAGCACCAATTTACAACAATGTCATGTTTTCCTGCTGAGTCATCCTTTCGGCAGACACTCCTGTGCAAACGCTGCAGGTCTGTCTGATATATTGCTACAGGCTATTTAAAAATCCTCTGATGCACAAATGAATGACAGGTGGCTGAGTGATGAGGTGGGGATTGCCGCTGGTTGTTCGGGTCACAGGCCCGCAGTAGCTCTGTGTTGTGTAACCAGGGATTACGTAAGAGCGGAAGTGGCTGCCTCCAATGAGTCTAGGAGGGCTCAATGCCACCTACGTACACCCAGAAAGGATTTCTTCAGGGGCGTTCATCAGAGTGCCTCCTTATTCATGGTGTGACACTGCAGTATGCTACAGATCTCATAGGGGGTGGTCAGTAATCAGTAGCTCTATATCTTGTATCTCCATATATTAACACAACAGCATTATCAGTATCTCAAATACTGGTGGTGTACGGTATTTTTCAGTCACTCAGTAGCAGTGAAAAGGAAAGATAGGAGAAGCAGCGGTTGTGCAACAAGACATGCAATATGCCATGACTTAACATAAGAGGTGATATATTGTGATGAAATGTGTTTTTTTCTTCTTCACATTTTGTATTATTATTTATTTGGAAGTAACACACTACAGAAAAACTACAAAATTCCTGCACTGCAGAAAGTGGTACAGACAGGTGTGTTGGATCATAAACTCTGACCGTAAAAGAATGCTCCTGCACACTGTCGATCACTTATGACAGTAAAGTAAATATATTGTTGTTGGCTGGACAAGACAAGCAATTTGAAGACTTCAACTGACATTTCATAGACTAAACAATTGATTAATTGAGAAAATACAGATATGATGCAAAACATCTATATTTGCAGCCCTACTTGACAGACTCAGTATCTAATTGGTGGTTTTGTTATTGAAGCAGGGCTGCAAAGAGTAGCCTACTTGCAGCAGCTGTGAAATGATTTGGCTCTCTGTATGTTACAGTTTGCTGACACCATCTTCTATAACTGAACTCTTGCCTTTCTCATAAAATCTCCATGACAACAATTATTCCACCTTAGTCCATTAGTGGGCTTTTAAAACGCAGGAAGCCAGAGACCTTTAAGGTACAGTACAGTAAACACCTTTGGGATTGGCATTTCAGTCTTTAGACAGCTGTGTTTGTTCCCGCCTCCCCTGATATCTTTACGTCTCTTTCTGTCATGTCCAATCTGTTGTGCATTAAAGGAATTTCTAAGATTTGGGTCAAACTGTAGCTGAGGGAGCTACAGCCAGATAGCAAACTGGGAAGACTTTGTGGGGAAGGGCAAAAGAGATGTCTTTTTGGGGGATTTTGTCAACATAATTCTTTGCCCTGCGGGCTGTAATAGCCTAACATGTTTAGGGTTGTGAGTGGAGAGAGAGAGAGAGACAGAGAGAGAGAGAAAGAGAGAGATATATTAAAGTGCTCATATTATGCTCATTTTCAGGTTCATAATTGTATTTAGAGGTTGCACCAGAATAGGTTTACATGGTTTAATTGCCGTACTGCACATTGCTGCAGCTCCTCTTTTCACCCTGTTTGTTGAGCTCTCTGTTTTAGTTACAGAGTGAGGCATCTCACTTCTGTTCCATCTTTGTTGGGAATTGCACATGCGCAGTAGCTAGGTAATGACAACTAGCCATTAAGAAGCAGAGCATGAGGGCGTGCCACGCTAGCAGCTAGGCGAGCATTATAACATGTGTTACAAAGTGACGCACGTTTGTCTCTGAAGTAAAGGCTGGACTACAATAGAGCTGTTTGGACCAGTTTGTGAACAGTGTTTTCTGTTGGAGATGGTAAGTCCCTTTGGGGTGGACTTTGGGCTTTTTCACTCTTTAAACCTATAACGTGCACAAAAAGATATATAACACAATAAAGGAAAGGGAAAAAGCCAAAAAGCATAATATGAGCACTTTAATGTTTATAATGTTTATTGTGTTCTGTCCGAATATTTGGACAAATTGTATTTTGATGCTTTGGCAAGATTGTTATTGAAACTTTCATCATGCCAATGAAGCCCATTTGAATTAAATTGAATCAAATTAAATTTACAAAAAGAAGTTGTAAGGCATTTCTGTGAACCTTAAGGGTAGAAAGAAGCCAAAAGCAGGGTTAGGTTAGAAACTCTTCTGTGCTCCCTCGTTTCAGGAAGCAAGCAGGCTGAATTAGACTTTCAGTGTGACTTTGAGTGCTGGTGACTAAGCTCACATAATGACTACAAAATCCCACGATGGGCCAATACAGGAAGGTTTACTGCATGCCTTAAGGGCCCAAATATCACCTGGTGCACCGATCCGATCTTAAGATCGGATATCGGTCCCGATATTGACAAAATAGCTGGATCGGGGATCGGAAAAATTAACAGATCCATGGGCCGATCCAGCTTTGTTAGTTTGTTTCCCTTTGTCGCACGTGTGTCGCATGCTGGAAGAGTTTAGGGTACAAATAAATAAGAATTCAATACATTACATCTATGTTATTTTGTCTTAGTTAGGAAAGTAATGTTTAGGAAAGTATGGTGCCTTTAGTCTCTTCCACATGGTGAAAGGAAGGTATAAGTTGGAAGGTATACAGTGTATTAGTAATTCAACAACAGTATCGGATCGGTATCAATGGTCAATTGGTCAATTGGGTCTTTATTATCCCCGAGGGGCAATTCGTTGTGCAGCAATAGAATGCAACATAAACAACACATAAGCCATACAAACAACAGACACTATCAATAGAGGGCACAAAAAATACATACTACACAGAAGTCCTCATTTCACATTGAATTATTAACAAAGCCTATAGCAGCAGGGACAAAGGAGTTTTTGTGTCTGTTTGTCCTGCATTTAGGCAGACAGAATCTGCGGCCAGATGGCAATAACATGAAGTAGCCGTTCAGGGGGTGGCATATATCAGCCAAGACTGACTGGGCCTTCTTCAAGGTCTTTGACTCATATAGCGATTTTAAGTCAGTCAGGGAGTTGTCGGAAATTTTGCCACACACTTTAGTTATGTATTGCAGCCGATCGACAGATACACAAAGCCCAGGCATCGGTATCGGGACTGAAAAAGTCGGATCAGTGCATCCCTAATCTCACCTTGGAACACGCCGCCCTAAAGCCAATGCTCAGAGATTACATTGTCTGTCAGCTGGTTATGCCATGCGTGGAGTTGCACTTGCATTTGTCTGTGGCCTTTTGAACAATTACAACATGTCAGTGTTGAACACTATAACCTCACACCTGCATAGAGTAGTACATCTGTGTTTCAAAGTATTGAGTCAACCAATGTTTCTGCCACATTGAACAACGAACAAGGACAGAACTAGTTTCATAAAAAGTTTGATACAAAACATCTGACGGTGCCTTCCCACTGTACACAGACAATTCATATAAACGCGCATCCGCCCTGCCCCGCCGGTCGCTTGTTACTTGGTCCACTCGCCAGGTATCCCAGAATTCTTTGTGCAGCGAATTAGTCGCTTCCCATACACAATGAATGAGTGTAAATGTTATTGCCAGTCAGGTCGCGTACACTGGGCAGGCACCGTCAGGGCTACAACTATTATTTTCATGATCAGTTAATCTGCTAATTATTTTCTCGATTGTTTGCGCTTTCGAATGTCAGAAGATGTTTGGAAAATGCCAATCCCAATTTTCTAAAGCAGCTTCTTGCCTTACCATCTGCTTCTGCTTAGAATATCACAAGGGCTGCAAAGTTAATAAAAAAAAAAGCAGAAACATGTCTTTTAAATTTCAAATCTTTGGCCCACAAAACAAGTTTGAAATCCAGAAATAATTTTGGACAAGCACAAATTCTAAGAAAAACACTAAGAAATTATGTAAGTACACACACATTAGCATTCATGTCACAGCCCAAGGAAACGTTTCTTTGACTCCAGATGTGACATGTAAACATTTTTAAGTAGTTAGATCAGACAGAATGTCATATCCTGTCAGTTTCTCTTGCGTTTCAACTCGATGCTTATTGCTCATGACATTTCTTCCTAGACTCGGTCAGAAAATGTCAGCAGTTTGATAAGTCATCTGTCATCTGCTACTGGTGATTTGACCCTGCCTTCTGCTCCCATTGAACCATCTGTCTGGGAACTTTTAGGCTAATTTCTTGTTTTGGCAACAGTATGGCTGAAGGCTTATTCCGCAGTAAGCAAAACTCAGCAGGGTTTTTGTTAAAGAGGGGAACAGCAGTGACAGTTGATATGTGTGAAAATGGTAGGTTTGGAAACCATCATGTCGTGGTCCTCTTATGCCATAAGAGTCCACCACAGTGACGACTGCAAGTAGCTCTTCCTGGCAGAGTGGAAACTGAGAGATGAAACTCTCAGTATGAGTGTGATATGCTGACGTTCTTTTTGTTTTTGCAAGGTATAGTTTTTGACCTGGTCATGGTTTATTTAAATTCACGTGTCGTGATCAAAGCAGTGTCCAACAGCTGAACAATTGAAACTCATCAATAACCACCAACTGACAATGATGGGTAAAAGCAAGTAGTTGATTTTTTTTTTTAAATAATTTCGTCTTCATTTTTAGCCTTGTTTTAATAAAAGAATTCGCGTGAAAGAACTTGAAAATGTCTAACTGCAGTTGACTGTTTTACCAGCCCCACCCCCTTTAGTTGCTGTTGCTAAGCGAGTCTAGCCTTCTGTTCTCACACAATGATGATGGAAGATGAACCACTCAAAACTCATCAATTTATTATTATTATTTTTTTTAAACAATGAATTCCTGATGTCAGGCACATTTATACAAAAGTTCTCATTTCTAGAAATAACAAGTGTCAATTGCAGATTTTGTCAGTCTTAGCTAGCTAGCTAAAGTTAAGCTAACTTCAGCTTCATGAAAATGCTGTCTCTGACTTACATTTTAATGTCTCCATCTAACTTGTTTCAAACTGAGCATCCAGTGAAAAAGTTTTTAAATATGCTCTTGATGGCTGGGATAGGCACATGTTTAAAGGGTATACTTTTTTTTTATTTTTTTTTTTACTTTTGAACTTCTATTATTACTTTTGATGTGTTTTGATATTTGAGTCTTTGTACTATTCCTTGTTCAGTGTGGTTTGTAATGCTGCTGTCACATGTGAATTTCATCCCTCCATCTACATATTGTGCTAAACAACAAGACATAGAAATAAAGAAACAGCATCGTACTTGTATAGCATTATGAGTATGAAAAATGGAAGATCAGACAGAATCGTATTTCATTCCTGTTAAACAATGAATTGCTTAACCGTGACATCAGCATTAAAGAATAGCTAAGTCTTACAAATCAGACTTATTCACATTTGGTTGTGTTCTTACGTATTCAAATTGCCAACAATCATTGGTAGATGGTATCAAACTGGCAGCAAAATCCCCTTAAATGGTTGTTTAGAAAAGGCCTTTGAAGTGACATAATGTAATAGATATATTTTTAGAGTCGGGCCCCCTCACATTCTCTAACTATAGACACGGATGTGGTTCTCAGGGAGTTTGGAACAAACTGTTCATCAAACTATTTTTGGCCAGTTCCTTGAAGTTATACATTTACTGTAAAGCTGTGCTCTTGAATCTTTTTTATAGCAAATAATATTGAGATTATTAATTAACTTTCCTGTGAAAGAGTCTGAAGGTCAGATGTCTGTTTGATAAGCTCATGTCTTAAGGAAAGAACATTGTTTAAAACCTAGCCTTCTTGTGGGCTGTTTTCCCAGGCTGGTTAAAATAGTATCTGGATGATTGAACATTGATAAATAAAAGGCGTGGGTGTTTTCCATTTGCAGAACATGCACTCTTGTGTGATCATGAAACAAAAAATAAATCTTGATTTTTTTTTTTTTTCCTCTCTCGTCCCCCAACAGGAGCCCTGACAAAGGTGAAAGAGAGCCAGAAACATGTAGAGGAGGGCAAGATGGACCGGGCGCAGGTGGAAGGCATCGATGAGCGCTGCAACATTATCTCCTGCGCCACGCTGGCTGAGATCCAGCACTTCCACCAGATCCGCGTGCGTGACTTCAAGGCACAGATGCAGCACTACCTACAGCAGCAAATTGCCTTCTTCCAAAAAATCACAGGCAAGCTAGAGGAGACTCTGCAGAAGTATGACGACGCGTAATTGACTGCTTGTCTCAACCCGTCGGTTTAGTGACACATGCAACTCCCTCACCCAGCGGAGTGACATACTGGGGAATGCTGTTCAACCAGCAGGGAGAGACATTCAAGGAGATGACGCTCCAGTAATAATGACATTTCAACCAAATCCAGGTTTCTGTGTGTGTTGGACACATTTCTGGGGACTGGATGTTCTTGTTTAGAGAGGATGTGTAATTTAATGAAGTTAGGCCAACTTGTAACCCAAACAACAGCCTTTAGATTGAATGAGAATCAGTAATAACGATGGTGTACCACTTGGTCCGGTGGGTGGGTGAATTAAATCTAATCAATATTATGACCCGCAGAGAGAGAACCTTGTATCTGCTGCTGCGTAAACACCCGGCATAGGACTTCATATATCAAATGTTTTTAGCCTTACAACACTGTTTTAAACTGACTGTTTATACGTGACTGCCACTCCAAGAGCAGCGATGCTCCAGTGGGTAAAACACTGCCTTCTGGAAACACTCAAGCCCTTCCTGGTATCTCTCTCCTTGGACAAACGGGACAAAATGTTTACAGACACCTCGCTGTGCAGCCACTGTCACCACTGTCCCGCTGTGCCTTCTGGTTACATCTCTCTGGTCATTTTTGTTAGTGGTTACTCAAAAGCTTTATATACTGTATATGCAGAAATATATTCTATTTGTTTTTACAAAGCTACAAATGTTGTAGTCTTTGTAAAAAAAAAAAAAAAAAAAAAAGATCACTGTGCTTTGAACGAGGGCAGTGTCTTACATGGGAGATATTGTTCGATTGTGCCATTTTTTTTTCCTCCAGTGGCCCCAGGATTGATTTTTCAACACTTACACAGTGTGACAAAATCAGGATCTAGAGAGGATTACCTGCTTTGACAATAGGAACCTATGCCTTACACAGGGCACAGTCAGCACTGCACAATTTAAGGGACGAGTAGGATGGACACTTGCTTTGCCGGATACCTGAATTTGTGTCAACAAAATGTTGATTTTCAGGCTTAGTTTTGGCTTAGTGTTATGAGACAGGCTGTTAATGGGTAGAGGGTTCCTCACCTGTTTTAATAATACAGTCTTTTTCATAGCACACACTTCTAGACAGTTCACCTGTACTGCTGTTTTTAACCTTTATGGTGTTGGTTGCATCATGAAGAGATTAATATAGAAGCCGAAACGCAAAATAAATTCCTCCTTCACACAAAGCTGTTGGTTGGTCCTGTGTGTTTTGTCAAGTACTTTACTTTCATCTTTTGTTGCTATTCATGTGATTTGGACTGCATATGTCTGATCACTTCAGTCCAGAGTATAAGCCTGAATACAGTGAACAACCGGGAAAAAGACAATAAAAAAACTGTATGTGCTGACAGCTTAATCTGCCCCTTTTCAAAACGCCTCAGACACTCACTATAGACTTTATACGACCCTTGTAATGCAGCCACCTTCCCATTTTATAATGGCAGAAAGACAAAGAGAGAAAATGGTACAGCTCTGCAGGTTTCCTTGGCTGCATCCCTGGAGGACTGGTGTGCCATGTCAGTGTTTCATGCTAAGCTCACGCTCGGTTTGCAGATCTGCTGACAGCACAGAGCCCAGTCAGCCATCTGGGACATCTGGCCACTGTTACGAGTGCCGGAGCGTATGACAGTGAACACGTAGTCAACAGGAAAAGGTCAAAAATTGTTTTTCATTAGCTGTCATCTCCACCACCTATAACCCAAGATAACCAAGATGCAGAATAGTGCTTATTGGAGATAACATGTTCTCCTCGTACAGATGGTCTGATTTGTTATTAAATTCTCCCTCGGCGCGTTAACAGTTTTGTCCAATGCTGGCTGCTTTGCGCTGGAGGGAAAATAAGAGTATCACCAAAGTCATTAGCATACATTTTCTGAGAACCATGAATATTGAAAAATGAAATTTCAAGGGATCACCAAGGTTTTTAGGATTCATCCTCTGGGCATCATGAATATCTGTACCAAATGTCATGGCAATCCATCCAGTGGTGAAATGTATCTAAGTACATTTACTCAAATACTGTACTTAAGTACAAATGTAAAGTACTTGTACTTTACGTGAGTCTTTTCTTTTCATGCCACTTTCTACTTCTACTCCACTACATTTCAGAGAGAAATATTGTACTTTTTACTCCACTACGTTAATCTGACAGCCTTAGTTAATAGTTACTTTACAATTAATATTTTTGCACACAAAACACATGTAGTTTATAAAATACGATGTTTTATTATAAATGAAACTACCCAACAATTTAACGGCCTAGTCCATTCCAGCTGAAATGATTAGACAAATAAACACAGAACTGTTTTGATCGTTTCCAGTTTCTAAAATGTGAGGATTTTTCTGCATTGAGTACTTTTACTTTTAATACTTTAAGTACATTTTCCTGATGATACTTACATACTTTTACTTAAGTAACATTTTCAATGCAGGACTTGTACTTGTAACAGAGTATTTTTACAGTGTGGTATTATCACTTTTATTTAAGTTAAGGATCTGAATACTTCTTCCACTACTGAATCCATCAAATAGTTGTCAAGACATTTAACTAAAAAAACAACTGTTTTGTCAACATGTTGGTGACGCTAAAGGAAAAGTCAGTAATTTCACCTTCTGGGCATCACGAACATCTGTCAACAAATCCATAGTAATCCATCCAAAGACGATGAGATAATACAGGAATAAAGTGGTCGACCGTCATTGTAGAGCTACACCGCTAGCATGGCTAATAATATCCTATCATGTGGGGAGCTACGTCCGCTTGGAAACTCACCATCTCCTTCCTCTTTCCTAACCTCTATTTCTCTATTGTAATCTCTGGTTTTCATTTGCTACATAAACTCAATACATAATGCACACAGCTTCTAGTATTCTCACCCCTCAGGCCTTCTGTCAATACTGCCAACGCCCGAGGAAATGGGTGCTCCTGTTTTTACATTCTTGCTTCTCCCTGCCATAAGCTTTGGTTGTTCTGAATTAGTAAAACTGATAAATGTTAGGCACATAAAACTCAGAAAAGAAATTGGGTTGACAACATTTTGTAATTGACAATTTTAGACCCACATATGATGAAGAACAATAACTCCATAGCTAGTGCTGAGTACCGAATTCAATACTTTTTAGACCGAATTGCCTTCTAAAGTATCTAAATATGCCTCGTCATTCAATACCCAATTTCAATACATAAGGAGTAAATCTCATCAGTGTCAGTGAGCCTATAAGCATGTAGCATGCTTCAACCAAGATCTAATAATGTTTGTGATTGGCTGTCTAACGTTACACATTGTAGAGACATGCAGGAAAAACGCACGTTACGCACAGAAACAGGACTCACGTAGTAAGAGCTGAAAAATTTAAAATTGTGCCGTAATGTGTAATGTTGTAATTTCTTTTTGTTTTATGAAATTGGTTTCGAAAAAAGTATTATAAGGAACCGGCATCAAAGTGCTACTGATATTGAATATCTTTTAACGATACCCAGCCCTAGCCATAGCATAGTGGTATTTTTGGTTCTGCTTGTCATTTGTTTTAGTTGTTTAAAAGTGCAACTCTTTTGAGTGGGGTCATCATCAGTGCAGTGCAGTTATTCTAAGAAAAATGGGGGCTTCTTACTCACCACAGTCAGGCGCGCAGGAAACAACAGCTCTTGATTCAGACTTCAGACACAAACGGTAAGTGTGGGAAGCTATGGCCACACAAAATGCTGCAAGGTTGCATGATAACATAGCATGACACAAGTGTAATTGCTGAAGGGTGAAAACATAGAGATTGAGTGTGATTTTCTGGAGGATTTGTTCTGGGAGAGTTTGTTATCGAGGCAGTCGTAGCATTTCAGCTCTAATAAGAAACATCGTTATGTCCAAAAAAATATGGTCATCACCGCTCCTTTGAGACTTGGCTCTCTTCCTTTTGAACAGCGGCTCTCTGGAATTCACTGAATGTAACCCAGAAACGGCTGTACCTTTGTCGTCAGTGTGGCGACGACCCAAAAATGACTACATCTGGCTGAAATCCTTCCCAGCTGCTCATTTACTGCTCTCACACAAGGAAAAAAACTAATAATTTGACAGCATATGTTCACCTCTATCATAGCTGAATAGTAGTTTTTGATTAGTTTTTTACTTCTTGAGCATGTTTCTGTTTTCATGAGACTTGTTTACACGTTCCATATTCTAGGTCTGGGTTTGTTTTCCATCAGTTTTAATAGTTGGCACTGAGAAGCAGAACAGTAGTTGAGAGAACAGGGTTTCTCCCCTCTAATGACCCGGGCACTGACGCCGCAATTAACCACATTGCTTTCATAAGGACTGAATCAGTGTCTCGAGATCCTTGAGTAGATTATACCCAATTCCTGTTGCACCCTCCCTGTGCAACACTCAAGTCTGATTCCTAAGTGAAACCGAGAAACCAAGAAAAAAACCTCTAAAACTGGGAGTTCAGGCTCATTTCTGTCTGTAAAAGTGAATCTGCTTGTCAAACACAACGTAGGTATCCTTCAAATCACTCATCTCTGCTTTGATCCTACCGTGCCACCTGTGCTCATTTCACATCTGCTAACTAATACCCCCTCAGCTCATCACCTCCCTCTTCAGAGCATTTCCCATGACATCATTTCACACCTATCAAGTTTGAACCTGACTTCCTCTTATTGGTTCAGCTGATTAAAGCCTTCCAAATGTCACATAATAATGCCAGGAAATGCCCTGAGGCAAACCACAACGATTTATTTCCTCATATTCCTTATTGTAATATTACTACATTATTGAAAGCTGAAGTGCAAAACCAAACACAGGATTTCTGTTAAAAGAAAATGGTTTGTTTTGGATTGTGGTACAATATTTCAAGTCAAGGAGGAACTGAAAAAACAGAACATGTTTTTGCAGTGTGTTGAAACAGCTGCTGTATGGTGCACCCCAGATAGTTGAACATTTTAGGAAATGCATTTATTTGCTTTCTTTGCCAGATTGAGATGAAAAGGTTGCTACCACTGTCATGTCTGTATGCTAATTGTGAAGCAAGTAGCCGATTAGCTTAGCAGACTGAAAGCAGGAGGAAACAGCTAGCCTAACTCCAAAATTTAAAAAAAATATACCTACTAACAACTCAAAACCTCACAAATTAGCACATAGTGTCTTGTTGGTTTAATCTGTACACAAATGTAAAAATGACAGGGCGTTACAGCTGTGCACAGTGACTTCTTTTCTTGTTGTCACGGTGAGGTTTCCAACCAGCAGAGACGCTGCTCAGACATGTTGGGCGGTTGGATAAACTATTGTTTCTGAATCTCCATACTTAAACCTGCAATAATGGATTTACAACAACACCGACTTATCATCTCCATTATTAAGTTGACCTGGTGAACTTCTTATCAAACAGTTGCCTTTATAAGCATTCGGCATATACAGAGCAAAATTAGCATTAGCATCAAATAAGACTGTAATTTAAATAATGAAACTGATAGAAGTGTTCAATATATTGCAGGACATTGGTTAATAAAGACAAATGGACTTAAACCAGAAGTCAGAATCCACTTGTCATAATGTGCAGATGAAGACGTTGAAGATGTTGTTTATTAACATATTCATCACTTCAAGTAAGCGTCTTGAAAAAGCAGCTGCACATTTAAAAACTGAGACTGAAGCCGCACTTCATAGCATGTTGCTTCAGGTTAAATTATTGCTCTTGAGAGTCATGCAGTTCATTTTTCTCGCATGGAAGATGAAATGGTCCAAGCATCATGATTCCATTTCAGGAATTTCAGTTCTTTCAAATTATTTTACAATGCTGGCTGGTATTAAACAATAACATGCAGGTTGGTTGTGTGCTACTGCTGAGACAGAGAAAACCATGCATTGCAGGTCCACAGACCCCCTCCCTCTTTGTCTGCACATGTAAAGCGGAAGCAAACTTCAGGTGCTGTTTCTGTTCTGTCTCGTTTTTTTTTTTTTTTTTTTCCAGAGTTCATGCTTTTGGAATGTGAGGCGTTTGCCTGTACTCAGCATATTGCTGCTGGAGGGGAATTCAGTCTGGATCTGTTTTCAGTTACAGCCGGGTCTATACTGGCCTTTGATCAGAGTCTGGGCAGACTAAGGCAGAGGGGAGACCCGGTCCTGACACAGCTGACTCTGGGCTGAACAGATTCTCGCTCTCTGGGGAAGAAACACAGAATCACTCTCGAACACCGGCTTCACGTTACAGTCCCAGTGGTACAATCCCTCTATTAAAACGTTAAAAACAGTGTGTGTGTGTGCGTATGCGTGCGTGTCCTCCAGATGCCTCCTGAGATTTGTTTTAAGTTGGTCCCCTGTGAATTTGTCATTATAGTTTCACTTTTAACATTACTATAATGTTTGGAGCTGATAATCTCCACTCCAACATGTGTGATGCTTTACTACAAAAACATATGATACAAAAAAGACTTTTTGATTTAAATACTGTCTCCACAGGTATGGAAAATGACATCTTCATTCCTTTCTGTCATATGAGACCTGTTCATGTAACAGTATAACTGGAAAGTTTGGTCGTTGTGGTTATCTGCAGACTGTTGATTTCATGGTAGCTGGTTTTAAAACAAAAAATGACATCAATGTTCTTTCTTCCTCTATTGTTTAGCTTAGCACTTAACATGCCTAAAATGTTTAAACTCTGTCGTGTGTTTAAAAGAAACTGAAAGTACCTGATTGTTTTTAGAGCAGTGTTACGTGGCAGTGTGTGTTTCAGGCTGAAATTTAATTAAGTCTATTTAATTACTTTTGTCACTCCCGAAGGGTTATGTTGCTCAGCCAGAGGTTAACTGTGTATATCAGTCAGCGGGTTTAGTCCAAAATACTTTGTTAGTTTTGACTTTTAATGTTCTTATACATGACTTGTTTGTCTTATCATTATATTATTTTTATTTTACTGTGTGAAACAGAAAAACCTGCTAAAAAAGCTTTTAACCGAGTCAAGCTCACAGTAGATAATGTTTCTCAACATTATTTTAAGGTATATTCCTATTAAATAAAGACCAAGCAGAACTAAGTCTGTACTTAGAAAAGAGCTGAATCTTTTTTTCTCTTTTCTGTGTTTTGATATGATATGATATTTATGATTTTGCTCTGGGCACAGTGGAATTACAAGCACTTTTTAGTTTAGCAGGAAGCGTGATTAGACAAACATGTCATGAGATCATCCACTGACCTCAGCGCAGCAGCACCATGCCTACTCTCTGGGGTGAGGCCCTTAGTACTGAAAAAGGCTCCGACATGCTACACCCTGCTTATAAAAAAATATTTTAGGCTTAAATCACATTTGCTGTCTAAAATTGTGTACTGGGTTTAATCTAATTTAGAATCAATAGAGCACGTGACTGTATGGTTTGAAATAGCAGAAGAAACAAACAGAAAATATGTTGCCTTTGGGTTTGTATGGTACTGGCATGATAAAACCTTCTAAAACTTCCTGCCACAGCCACACCCATTGTCAGTGTTACTGGAAAGTGCAGAATAAAACTACAAACGTCTACTAATCTCTTTTTTATTGCCTGCTAAAAACAGTTTTCATAGAAGAATACTCCAGCTTGTCTCAATTATTTTCTCCATTGCTGAATTATTTTCTTGTTAAAGGAGTGGCTACTATTGAATGTTTTCTTTCAATAATAGAGAAAAAAAGATTTCCAATACATTTTCAGTTAATATTTGTCCTCAGAGGGTAGATTCTAATGAAGCTCAGTGTAAATTCTTTCAGGAAGACTTCTAAACTTCATCCACCTCTCTCTCTCTCTTCCTAACTGATCAGCTGTTTCGGGGCGTTCACTTTTCAGTTAAACCAAACAGAATTGGCCATGAATTTCACAAGCCAATCACAGCATGGCATCCTTGCTTTAAATCTGTTCTTCTCTCTGCTGCTGTCAGTTGTCATTTCAGGCAAAGCGTGCAACCCTCCTCCTCCCCTTTCACCTCCGGTCATCTCCATCCACGGCACCTTGGATCCTCCTCCAGCGGACCGCTCCCGTAGGCTCCTTCCATCCGGTCTTTGGGCTCCTTCACCACCACCAGTGTCTAGACTCCATCGGGGAGTATGCCTGCTCATGGCTTCTCTACCCCTTATATTTTATTTAAATAACGATGGAGTATAATCTCCAAAGACTCTGTACATTTCATATTGTGCATACAGTATGTATAATAAACCTTTGTATATTTGCAACAAAGTCTCTCCTGTTTGAAATGTTTTTGGTGACCTCCCGGACCGTTCCTCTATTGCCACCATCAGTACAATTTCCTTTCCTTTTGCTGTGGCATTTTGTGAGTATGTTTCTGCTCCCCAGAGGATGGACCTTTTCCATTTTACACCACCATCTGGGCCAAATGAGACCTTTACACAAAGATATTGAACGATCTAACGGGCTGAAATGTGTTGGAGGTATGCATAGCCTCAAGGGGATGAACCTGTTTGATCAAGGTGCAATTCAGGGAAAACTATACAATTTCCACCACATACTGTACAGTAACTGGTAGAGCTGTAAGAAAAGAAAAATAATATATTTTGTGTTTGTTGTGTGAGATGTAATGAACATGACAGCTCTATGGGGCATTCGCATGTCTTAGATGCAGCATTTAGATGCAGCATTTACCTTTAGTGGCGTACATGTTTTCTTGTTTTCAATCAATGGCAATGCATCATGGGAATTGTTGTATTTTTCTATTTATAAGGAAAGAGACGAGGACATGCTATGTGTCCTGTACCTGGCAGAATGTTCAGGAATGTGGGCGCACTCGGCATTCTTTAGCCCCGGTTTTGTTTTTATAGCCCTCACACAGGAAGCTCGTTCCGGTGGGGCCTCATTCATGTAGTCTGAAAAACGCTGACTGCCCTCCCACCCCCACCTCTCTGGCTGCTCTCCAAGATAGACACACACACACACACACACACACACACACACACACACACACACACACACACACACACACACATTTTTTGTCTTTGTGGACCAATGTGCATTCTCCCCTCCCCCGTCCCCATCAGAGAGTTTCATTTATAGCTCTAATTACAATAAACAAGCAAGAACAACTAGGGAAGAGGCCACTTCCCCCACTCATAAAGTTATTTTTATTAAACAAACAACATAACACACTTACAAACCAGCAGCATGTTACAGGTAACAGAGTTCAACAGAAAACATACATGTAACACTCCCCCATCCCACCCCAAGGAATAGTAAAAATAGAGAAAAAAGAATAAAATGAATAAATAAAATTAGTAAATTATAAGGAAATAAGGAGTACACACACACACACACACACACACACACACACACACACCCATATATACATATCTAAATACATACACATGAAACACCCCACCCTCCCCAGGACACTGGAGTCACAGCCGGCCTTTTAATGTCTCAGCCACTATAAGCCACATGTCCACATTCACCTGTCTAGCTCCATTGTTGCGGGCTATTGAAAGTTCAACATAAACTATGTCAAGAAAGGTCAGAAACCACTGCTTAATGCCCAAAGTGTGTGGGGGCTTCCAGCACACTGCAACCATTTTCTTTGCAGCTGTCAGCCCAGCAAGGACTATCCTTTTCTGACATTTAGAAATCTGGAGTGAAGAAATGTCATTCAGCAGCAGAAATTGTATTGTTGCAGGAACTGTCCCAGAAACAAATGTTGTCAGTTCTGAGGCAACATTTAATAGAGTTATTTTGTCACTCAGGAATAGAACCACTCAAATGTCTGTCAATCACCAGGTTTAGTATATTCCTGTTTTCAAAATAAACTGTGTTAGAATTGTTGCAGGTTACTTGTCAAGACCATCAGATAAATTGTGAGGATCACTGCTGGAAACAGCTTTTCAATCTGTATGTGCTAAAATTGAATTATATTTGTGAGATATTTAATTGTATTCTAAAAGCAGAATAACTTGAGTCATTTGAACTGGGTAGGTCATGCAAAACTTAACTTAACAAACGTTAATATTAATGTTCCTTTGTCCCCAATTGGAGGGCAATGACTAACCACCATCCACTTTGAGTACTGGTTTTGTTTCTTGCTAGCTTCATATTCAAAATGACAGGATCTTTCAAAGTGTTTTGTTCATGTCATGGTGAATACAGGGACAGGATGTCCGTGTTTGCATATTGTAACCTTAAAACTAGCCTCTTAAAAAAGTGAGATGAGCAAAATGTCACTAATTTTAAAGGATTACCCTCATTTGTTTCTGCGTGTGACTTACTGGTCCTTGTGTTTATAACAGACCCACACACGGACTCTCTCATACAACATCAAGCACACTCTCACTCTTTCTCTTCAACACACACACACACACACACACAGTGCTGACCAGCTAACCGCCCTCTTTGTCCACTGCCGCCCACAGACCGCAGTCGACCACAGTCATCAAATATACCAGCTGACATGGACGCTGAGGGTGGTCTGACCTCTCTTACAGTTACAACGCACATCTCCTCCTGTACAGGTTCATTGTTCACAAGCTCACAAGTTATCTGCAGGGCTTCAGGGAGAGCACAACATCAGGCCGAACATTTGATGCATGACGTCTGTTTTATGATCCCACTGTGGATGAATCTATTGACCGATTTTGACAGGGAGTTAATAAATCAATGGACAGCGGGACACGTGGGAGTTGACAACACATGCATTTGTGTATGTGTGTTGGTAGCCTACTCTGTGTGAATGAGTGAGTGAAGAGATGCTGTTAGATATTAGATTACACAGATGTGCCTTTACAAGGAAAAGTTACAGGCTTCAAAATCAGGTAAGATGCCGCAACCAATAAGTCCAAATGATTAAAATGTTGCCTTCAGTTTGCAGCAGATAAACACGATGTTGATTGTGTTGTAAAATACACTGCAACAAAACAACTTCATGAATAACAAAAAAAAGGTTGTATTCAAGTTAGCAAAGAATGCAGTCCTACAAAAACGAAAATATGAAGAAAATGAAAGTACAGACACACAGTGTAGCCTATGCTATAAATTGCCGTCATACCATTTATCAAAAACTGTCCCAAAAGTTACAGATGAGGGAGGAATTATCCAGCAGAAATCCCTCAAACTAAGTAATCACCATTACCACTTGTTTACACCTGCAAAACTTAAATGAGATGAATAAATATCAGTTTCCCCAGCCATATATTACTTTTAATATGTGCATGATCTGTTTCTCTTTGGTGCCATTTCAGATCAGCCATGTGCAGAGCAGCTGCCAAAAATCATAGAAAAGCTTATCTATGAATCAAGCAGCTAATCCTTTCCTCAGCTATGCTCAAGACCCAGTTTAGTAGCAGATAAAACAGTGCCTGATACCAATGCCACTTGGGTAAAGAGCTCTGGGAGGAAAGGAAAATAAGTTAGACTGCATAGTGGCTTTCTGTTTTTCTTCCTCATTTGCACAACAGGGCTTTCCCCTAAAAGCTAACTGCTGTGGCTTTCAACAACAGCATGCTACATTCTGAAACCCTTTGCAGTATTTTACGTGGCTTGATTAGCTTTTTACGAATAGACTAAATGACACTTTGTGGATGATACGTTAGTGGTACTTCAAATGCACAGACATTGTTATTCTTGCAATAGTTTATAAGATGAGAGCGAGAAAAAGGAGTCTTTGTAAAAATTTAACTGGCGGTTGAAGTGATTCAATTAACCATCTGGGTTTGTCTCTGTGGAACATTATTAAACCAAATGAGCCAAGACTGCTTTGTCTCTCTTAGTCTTGTCTTGCAGGGTGCTATTGTTCTTTAGCTCTCTGCCCCACAATTACCAACACTTAAATTACAATGAGCTCTCTGAGATCTAATATCTGAGGGCAAGAATCTCGATTAATTATTATCTCTCTCTGACTCTTGGCTTCTCTCACACACACATTGGAAAATTGCATTAGTTGTATTGTAAGTGTGTTAAAAGCCCAGCGCTAACACTGCGAGTGTGTAACATTGCAGACATCTAGCGTAATGCTAATTTAAGCCCTGACTGCTCTGAATGTCTAACATGTGACTGCTTCCTGCCAGACGTCCGTGTTTTGTAACTAAATACCATGATGTCAGCATGTTATCTACACTAGTTTCCTCCTTTTGAGACCATAATTTGACTTTGGTTCATGGAAGTACAAAACAGTCATGATTGTACGGGCTGAGTGCCAATTCTGTGCCAAACCTGGTTTGGTACCTGCAAATCTAATGATATTCCCATAAGCCTCAGCTGTACCTTGTTTAGTGCTAATTAGCAAATGCTAACATGGTAAACTCATATTATGAACATGAGGATGTTAACGTTGACAATGTGAACATGTTAGCATGCTGAGATTAGCATACTCAAAGCACCACCATTCCTAAGGGACCGTTCGGTATTTATGGAATGGACCACCGGAGGAAAATAGGGGAGGGTCATGTCTTTTGATATTTTGCTGAGTGGAGGGTCATCCAACATATGCATATTTATTCATGTAGCTCTCAGTCTCGGCCCCCTAGCAGATGGTCTGACCGCATACGCGGAGTTTGCTGGGGGGGGGGGGGGGGGTGCAGGAGGAGCACTGCCCTCCTTGTGGCTCAAACGGGTAATTTCATTGTTTAAAAAATTAGTGGAATAATTACATCTGGCATGACCAGATATTAAATAAATATCTTAAATAACACAAAACAACTAAATGGTGGTAGGTAATACATCAGAGTTCATATACTGCTTTAGTAAAAAAAATATTACCTGGCTGACGATGAGAGCAGCAGGACACAAAAAAACGAAAATTACTGTTGCACCAGTCTGGACATCTTGCTGTGCCAACCTTGCAATAAAGGTTTCCTAAATGCCATGTATATAAATGTGATGTCAGCTTACTAATTGATTGCGGGTTTTGTGTAGATTTGGACTTTTATACATTTATTCCACTTTGTTTAAACGGCGAAGTGGAGAGGCCTCGTATGTGACGCTCATATCGGCCTTGCTGGATACACCGTATCATTTACCTTTTTGTGGATCTACTGATCACTGTGGATTACTTTTTTTTGTGTCATTGGATTACGGCAAAATGCGGATCTTTTTTCTCAACGTGTCTTAACGTTTTATGGTGAGTTTGGAGAGGCATCTCAACAGACTGTAGGTCCAACACTGATTGTTCACTGTTACATTTTAGTTGAATTTAAGCGTCTGTCTATTGCGTTCCAAAACAGCCGTACCGCGATTGGATTTCATAAGGGCGAATTGTTAAATTGTTACAATGTAACTTAAAAACTTTAAAAATAAACATATGTATTTTGGAATATAAGGTTCAGCTTCGACAGCTTTACCTATGTGCTAAAATATACAATGACGATAGTGACAAGTCCATAGCAACCAGTGTTGAATTGGTTATATCCCAGCGTCCTTTGCTGAATGGTCTCAATGTTTTATCGTTTTATTTCATATAAATACTAGTTTACTAGAGGAGTAACTTAGTATTTGAAGTAATGCATGAAGTGTGCATTTAGTTTCCATGCTTATTGTGTTTCCACAACAATGTTAGTAAGTAAATCTACTGAAATGGCCACCACACCATAACAGAGGAGTGGGATGTGTAAGATGAGAATGCAGAGGTTAACTCCTGTACATCATGGCCGTAAAAATCAAATTGTATATGTACTTCTTTGCTAAGTGCGAACTTGCATGTGAGGGGAGGGTCATTCCTTTTTTTCAAATCGTTTTGGAGGGTCATAGGAAAATTATTATTGATGAGGGGAGGGTCACGTCTTTTTAGGTTAGAGGCCACAAAACTCCTCCGGTGGCCCCTTAATTAAATAACGAACAGTCCCTAAGTGATCATCACAGATCCGCTAGCATGGGTGAATGCAAAGCCTCTTATTGCTATACACATTGTAACTTCAGCTCCACTCCAAACTGTCCAAACCAGTAAAAAGGCCTTGTAAGCCTTTATGAAATCCTGTAGAATGTATCCTTGTAGTATTCAAATTGTGACATTTTGATCAATACGACCAAAATGTAACATAATGTCACATGATTCGTGTCAACACCAGCTTTCAATATAGAATCCTAAAGTCACTATCTAATCTGATTTATCTGATCTATTTCACTTTCCCCTCTGTGTTAAAGCCTGTTCTTTTCCATTAGACAAAAGACTGAAAATCTGACATGACGTGCAAAGCAAAACCATGCATCTCTGCAAATATTTTCAAGCAAGAATGTATAACAGTTGTGTGGACATGTGTGCATGATTTCACTTGTGATGATGAAAGAACTTAAGTAGAGTTGTTTTTTGCCACAAAATAACAAGGTTTTTTTTGCCACAAAATAACAACGTTGTTTTGACAGTTTAGGATTGAGGTTGGAACTCCGTTTTGGATTCAGATCGGGGAAGTACAGGAAAGCACAAAGACAGGTCTATCTTTGTATTTTTGTTAATGTGTGAGGGAGGGAGTGGGTGATCTTCTAAATCCTGCTTCACTTTGAGATAATCCCTCTCCCTTGTGTCTTTGAAAAGCTGCTCCTTAATACCTCCTTCCCATACTGTAGTTTGAACACACTGTGTGCTATATCATCATCACAGTTGTTTTTTTGTTGTCTTTTATCGAAAATGTTCTGAGAAATTATGATTGTGGCAAAACACCAGCCTGGTAATCATACTGAATTGCTATTTCATAGCAACAGAACTTGGTTTCTCTAACCTGGCAAACAGATGTCATTGAACAAAACACCAGACCTGTTAGAATCACTGAAAGAAATGGAAATGTGGGCAGTGACTTGGGGGTCTGAAACTAGGCTAGCAAGACACCACACCAGCACTGCCTTAACTGTAGTAACTGAGCATTAGTGGTTGAAGAAGTAATTATATCTTTAAGTAAAAGTAGTAATACCACACTGTAGAAATAAAAGTAAAAGTCCTGCTACATTTTATTTTAGTAAAAAGTAGTGTCAGAATCTAAATATTCCTAAAGTACCAAAAACAAAAGTACTCATTATGCAGATGGCCTGTTTCAGAATAATGTATATTATATTATTGAATTAAAGTTATTGATGCATTGATATGCACGTTACTTTAGTGTGGCAGTTGGGGCTTATTTTTTGACTGCCAGGTAGCTTGTGAATTTCCCCCCAGGATCAACTTCTTATCTTAACTGATAATAACTGATAACTTGAATCTGCAAAGTAGCTAGTAACTAAATTTATAAACTAAATGTAGTGGTGTAGAAATGTAAAGTAGCAAAAATAGGAAGTAAAATACAAGCACCTCAAAATTGTGCTTGAGTAAATGTACTTACCGTAGTTATTTTCCACCACTAGTGAGCGTTCACCTTTTACCATCACATTAAAGGGGCTGTACTCGAAATCCTGAAAAAAAAACTGCGGGCTGAGATTGCCTCCACATGGCTCTCACAGACCGTTCCCCAATAAGTGAAATACCTATTACTTAATAACTACTAACATTTGTTTAACTTTGTTGTCTGCCCATTTTGCTAGCTTGCCTGTATGGTCAATACACCACGCTTATGGACAGTTTTCAACTTTAACTTAAACTTTTCTTCAAGTCTTTTAATAGTGTCTATGTATAGTTAAATAATGATTATTCTATTTTTGATATATTGTGTTGCCTGTTGTACTTGAATAAATATAGAATTTGCACTGACACTATGATACCATTGCACCTTTCTGCATTTTTTCCACACCGCTCCTTTAAACATGCTACAACCAAACTTTACTGTAAGGGCACACTATTGATATCTTTCTTTGTATTTTTGTAGTATGTGTGCGTGGATGTCATATGTCTGTGTGCCTATGAGTATGTATGTTGTGTATAAGCTATTGGATACCTTAATTTCCTTCGGGATAAATAAAGTATCTCTATCTCTATTGTCTTTGTTTGTATCTTTCTCTAAATTTGTTTTTGGTGCTGGCAGGCAACTGGAGTCAACATACTTGGTCAGTAAAGTTAATTCTGAATTAACAAATTGGGACAAATTTTATTGTGTTTGTGGTGTTGACGAAGTTCAACCATTGTATCAGTGGAGGACTTGCATGCTAATGTTTAGAAGTACGTTTTATTTAGCTGTTTCTTTTCCAGCGCTTAGTATGTCAGACTGCACACTTCTGAACAATTTGATGATGTCTGTCCAGAGTTGTACTAGAATTTCCTCTAAATAAATGACAATATTGTGGTCAAAAACAGTATCCGAGTGAAGTTCCTCTTGGTGAACTGTGTGGCATGACATCATTGTGCTAAGTTTGCAACTCACATGTGATGTTATTGCTCACCGCTCCTATTAGCTCATTTACTGTCAACATGACCATTTAGCACACCAGCACTTATTGTGTACGAATCCTGAGCTCGGTGCATTTTTGGTGAAACTATTTGCATTCACTGTGAGCTCACAGTAATCTTTAATTAACACCTGTGCACATGTGACGGACACCCTTAATGTCCCCAGCATTGAGTGTGTTTGGAATCAGGAGAACAAGCAATTGCTTTCTTCGCATGATACCATCAGTCATGTGGACTGACTCACAGCAGCTTCAGCTGCAGAAAAAGATCCTTGTGCTTTTCCAAATCACATTATGTGTTTAACTTCGGGGTATTCACTCAGATTCTTAATGGCCATTTGGAAAACACACAGCACCTTAGTGCAGATCATGTGACAAAGTCCAGCTGATTTTATTGTTTTCGGATGTGAGAAAAACCACAATTAAAAGTAATTGCAGGAAACTGTGAGAAGCGATGATGGTAATAAACATTTTCTAATTGGTCCTCTGGTGCAGTGTATCTTTTGTTGCATTGAGTAAAGTACTATTAAGTGGAGGGCAACGGGCTGCAAGTACAGTTTAAATTATACTGATAGAGCAAACTGACAAAAACTCATCTAAGGGGAAGAAATAAGGGGACAATTTGGACGCTAATGAATCCTGTTAGAGGAGGAATGGGCAAAAAGACCACACACACACACACACACACACACACACACACACACACACACACACACACACACACACACACACACACGATTATGCTACTGTATGGTAGCAGAAAGTGATTCCTTGCAAACATTTTAAAGTGGTTTATTAAAAATATGGTATAAATAAATATGACACTTCTGTTACATAGTACGTTACATCATTCAGATGAGACTGGAATACAGTGGATAGACACTTCTCTTAGTACAAAATCATTTCATAACCTATTACAGTGGTTTTCTGTGACAGCATTTTCTCATCTCCCATAGCTTGCCAAAACACAGAGCAGTACCATTTATTTCTTTCAGTAAATGCATCATTACAGTGTTAAATCACCAGTAGATAATTTCAAGAAACGGGCTTATCAGCCTTTCCATTTTTATATTAATACCAGCACTCATTTCAGTCGAAGAAATTGTCTGTTTCTTGTAATTTGTCAATGAAAGACATGAACTCTCTCTGAACATTCAAGATGAACTCCTTGTAATCTTAAAGATCAGTGCCTTGATTTTTCATACTGTACATGCTTCTTGAAAATATATAAATACTGTGCATAGTAAAATAAAATAAAAACATATGAAAACAGTGCTAAACTTTTAATCAGTGTGATTTGATCAGGGCTATACATAGTGGTACAAAACCAGCCATTTCAATATACAGCCATGCTGGGAAGTATTTTTGACAACTGCCATTTTTATAACAATCAATCAATCCTGTAATGTTCAACAAAGACCTCACTTATTGAATTATGAATACATGCAACCTTCATTAAAGGTAACATGAAGTAAATGACTGTTAACAAAATACCTGAGTTACAACAAGTTAATATACTAT
Organism: Sander lucioperca; assembly: GCF_008315115.2. NCBI lineage: Eukaryota > Metazoa > Chordata > Actinopteri > Perciformes > Percidae > Sander > Sander lucioperca. Next base: position 5,788,447 of record NC_050174.1, on the reverse strand, counting down.
AATATATAATACATAACAATATAAAAGCTGCACAATCAATTGAAATGCTTAGACTATACATCTTTGTGCCAGTGTCAGTCTTAGTAATTCACAGTTTCACGCTGTTATTAGCATCACTTTCCACTCTGATGATCATGACCCATAATGGAAGAGACTTCAACGTGCATGAGGACCAGATAACAATGTAAGTGATTTAACGTACATTAGGCACCAAACATAGGTTATAATTTACCACGACGATGACCACTTTGTAAACGCTCAATTGAACAAAGTCTGTCCCACCAACTCAATATACAGCAGTGGTTGTAAATCAACGTTTCAATGGACTGTGCGACCCAAAGCTGTCCTGATGCTGATTCATGTACCGCAAAGGAGTTTGGCCATTGTAGTTTTCTGCTTAATCCATCCTTAAAGCGACAAAAATAAAATGTTTGGCCAATAGAGGGCAGAAGACCTTAAAACGAGCTAGTACAGCCTTGACATACAGTATTATGGCCTTTAGAAAGTTGTTATTCTAAAGGTTGCAAGCAAACAATGGCCTAATTATTCATCCAGCAGACACAGAGCAACGTCATCATCCCATTAGAGGTGTAGCTTTTGCATTTTGGTGACCTTTTAGCTCTAGCTAGAAGTGTGTGGTGGTGTCAGTATCTGCAGAGGCCCAGCCTTCTGCCTGTATTTTCTCTTTTCTTTTCATTTTGCTGTATACGGGGCATTTCTAGAGGTCAGCCTTTGGGCACTGGGTGTGTAGCCACCAGCCACAGTGCACAGACACGGACAAAGCTTGTTCCAAAACAAGAGTGAATCTCGGATTGGCTTTCATCCTGCTGGATGGGGATGAAGAGCAGTCGCGGTCAGGGGGAGTGCGCTTCTGGTGTCGTTGAGACGGAGGGGAGAGGCCAAGTTTGAATGTTGTAGTTTGAATGTTGTGTTTACAAACCAACAATCCTACTCACTCTGCCTTTAATCTAATTCATCGCTGCCTCATTTAAGTACACAACCACATATGTTATCAAAACCTGTAACATTATTCTCTAAAACATTTAACTACAAGTTGGTTTGTGGAAGATCATACCCAGTACTGATTTGTCTGCAGAGTGGGAGTGGCGGTTCTAATAATTTGGGAAGATGATGAAGGGGAACCATTACTCCAAGAACTTATGAGCATGTTTGAATCAATGGTGTTGTAAGCTAAACCCTGATTTGGTGTCAATAACCGATCAAGAACAGGGCTACCTGGGCAGCTTGGGTTTAATGGAGTGACAGTCACTGTGGGAACTGTTGTGCTTCTTTGGGGTTGACCTTGGTAGGACTGACTGCTTGGAAGACTAATGGAAGGTGGCTCCTTTGGCGCACCAGTGCTCTTCTTCCTATGCCTGTTGTGTCGAAGAAAGACAACCACGACTACAAAGATGATTATAAGTAGCAGCAGGGCCAGTAGTGGTAAGATGACCAGGAGCGGACTAGAGGTTTTTTGAGGGTAGGACTCTACACGTACTGGTGTGTTCCTAAAGGGAAAATCCTCTGTTCCACGCGTTGGTTTGCCAAGAGTTGTACTGAAAATGCTAGTTCTGCTGGAGTTTCCCCAGCGATTGCGTGCCTTGAACTTTTGCTGATTTTTGCTTGGTTGCTGGGTGGAGAGGAAAGCTGTAGACAGGACTGGTGGAGCAGTTTCATTTCTGGAAGTCTGGATTGGTGTCTGAGGAACAGATGATGTGGTTGGGACAGGACTCTTTGTGGTTGGAAAAAGTGCGGAATCATATGGCACAACTGTAAAGTGGAACTCCCCTTTAGCAGGTTGGATGTTATCAGCTTTCAGTACAAACACCAGTGAGTCATTCAGCTCTTGAACTCCAGTCATGTTGGCATTCAGCTCCAAGGCTACCTTCTCCTGCATCACCTCCTGAAAGGTGAAGGACTCAGCTGGAACAGCTGTCCTGGACATTTTAGGTTTTATCCGAACCACCTTCCCATACTTAGGCTGGGAGATCATTTCAAATATAGGGTCACTATCACTGATATTAGCTAGTTCAGAGGCATTAAGAAAGCTAGTGTTGAGTTTGACAGTAATGCCATTGGGAATCCTCAAACCTTTCCCAACCTTAATCAAAGGTCTGGCCGTTATGTTAAACACTTGGCCAGTTAAATTTGCCTCTGAAGTGAAGACAGTGAAGTCAAAGCTGTCTTCTGCAGAGGAAAGGGAGAGTATGTGGTAGGACAACCATCCAGCCTGTAGATCCTCCTGTTCAAACTGCGTAACCTCTTTATTATCCTTCAAAAGTTTGCCAAAGTTTGGAGGCCTTGTAATCTGGTAGTGAATGGTGATGTTTTTCCCATTGGTCTCAGCAGCAAGGTTGTCTTGAGTCAGTAATACTGAAGTCTTGCCTTGCTCCAGTGTCAACCCAGTGTAGTTGACCAGAGAAATGCTGATTTCTGTCACTTCTAAGTTAAATAGTTTATAAATTGGTTTATGATGGCCATCTGTGACACTGAAGTAGAACACCCCAGAGACAGAGCTTCCATCATGGATGAAATAGACGCTTCCGTTATTGATTTGGGCTTGGGTGAAGGCCACTATTGATTCATTCAAACTTCCTTCAAGAGCTAGGTAACCATTGTTTGGCTTGCTAATCACAGAGAACTTAATATCATCAGGAGGATTGTCTAAATCTTCAACTTTGAGATTCTCAGGCCGGAGGGCTACTGTGTCCCCTTGTACCACCCTCAGACTTGGAGCTTTGGTTTTTAGCAAAGGTGGCTGATCATTTACAGGTGTGATTGTAATGTTAAAACGCTCCTCAACAACGTCAATATCATCTTGAGGGCGTTGCGCAGTTTTGCCCTTAAAATTTAGCCATGCACTGAATGCAAAAGAATCAAGAGTTGTCTCTGAGTTGTCGTGCTTGTAGATGATACCGTATTTGTTAACGATGAACTGGGAGAAGTTAGGTTTCTCCTTGGTGAGGTTTCTCTCACCTACCACTATGACACCATGCTGAGGCAGAGATGTGACCTGGAACCAGACCTCATGGGAGCTCCGCTGAGGAGTCGGCAGCTTGGACATTAGGTTAGTGGCATCCAGTTTGGACTCATCAATGATGACACTCTCCCCTTCTGTTACCTCAGCACCTAGCACCAATCAAACATTACGTTAATAACCAAGGACAACATTGGTAAACATTTTTAAGTAATAAAAACATAAACAAGAGCATAGTTAGTGGTTTTTAGCCATGGGTGGCTTTGGTCCAGACGTGCTCTCCTCAGCATGAATTATAATAACTTTAATGAACCCTTAAAAAAATGTCTCTTTAAAACTCTATGGCTAACCTCTTGGCGCGTGTGTGTGTGTGTGTGTGTGTGTGTGTGTGTGTGTGTGTGTGTGTGTGTGTGTGTCTTGTATATCTCCGCATTTGTATACTCTGCACTGATTGTTTTTTCACTTCCACTTGTTTTATTATTATGTTCGTTTTACTTTTTATGTATCATGAAGTCAAAATGTCCGTGACCAAATACTTGCAAAAATAATGACATTCTCATCAGTTTAGTGCTAATTAGGAAATGTTAGAATGCTAACTCGCTAAGCTAAGATGTTTAACATCATACCTGCTTTACTCGTGGTCATACTAGTGCTAGACTCGTGTTCATACCTGTGTTTGCAAGCAGGACTGTGTTGTGTTCAGGTCCAGTATTCTCATAAGAAATGTCTATTTTGAAGGTCTGGCTGTCCAGAGAAGTAGGCGGGGATGCTACAGAGAAGGTCATAGAGTCCATGGCTTCCCAGCCCACTGACTCGATGGGGGTTTGCATGTACACAACCTCTTTCTTGTCCACCTGAGGTACAAAAACACCACAGATCCTCAGGCAAACCACGATCCAAAATATATTCACATCAGCAAATATGCAGATTAGCCATCCCTAAAGTGAACTGATGGTTTAATCAACTGTATAAAACAGTTCAGTGGCCTAAATAATTATTCACCATTCTGAAATACATTACTACAGTATGTGTAAGATTTCATCATTAATTTAAATCTGCTTTGCTCGTCAGTAAATAAAGTGCACAGAGCATCACAGCTTTAACTGTGTCAGATCATAATCCATCAGAAATAATTGATTACATAAGAGGCTTACATGTTCCATTTAGCAAAAGAAGTGCAAAGTCAATTTTCTGAATGAGGATGCAGACTATTATTCATACCTTGTAAATCTGGCAACTTTCTACATTCATGGAGGAACCCTAATGTTTAATATTAAACTGGTTCACATCCCTTGTATTTTAAAAATATCCAGTATATCTTATGTAAAATGAGAGAAAAGTGTTGATATGACTTTCAGTTCTTCACTCACCATGTCTTGTGTGAAAGTGGAGATGTCCATCGTTGAATTATCAGGCTGTCTCTTCAACAGACGGCCCAGTTTAGGCTGCCGAATCACACTGAATGTAATGATGCGGTTCAAGGTGTTGCTGATGTCATTGGTCACTGCTTGTAAATCCTCATTTGTGATTGGAGTAGAAGAGCCTGGAGGAAAGACATGAAATTAAATGAAGAGAATTACTGGTGAAGTGGCTTGGATAATTGATCATGAAACAATATATGGAAAGAAAATTACTTTTTCTTGTCTGGTTTTCAGTTTAGCTGCCAACACGCTGTTAAAACTCTTGTGTGACTGCATCAAATGCTGCAAGCTTCTCCTCTGGAAGCATTTTACATCTTTTTTCCACCAAATTATGCAAAACAAGCACTGACATAGACCAATGAGAGTCCTTTGATGTGTCAAATCAAAGCTGCACTGCAGACATCACAGGCTTTTTACAGCACTGTCCAACTGCAGTGCGGGGTGTTACATAAAATCCAAACAAGAAATTAAAAGTGGATCAGCTCCTTGCAGGCGCAAAAATCTTCCACTTGGGGAAACTGTAGAGAGACATATATGCATGATGACGGAGACTGACTACTAAGAGCTTCTTTTCTTCTTAAGATGAATAACAGATATTCCAGCTCTGCTGCCACTGTGACGATTGTAACGATCCTAAAAAATGACTGCTGATAAATGATGGAAGGCAATGATAGAGGGAAAGACGGATCAAAGTACAGGGAAATTCATTCATTGTTGTGAGCACTCCCACCATCCTAGTCTGTCTCTCATGGGAAATTTCCCTCTTAGAGGAAGAGGGATAGATGCGCTATTTTATCTTTTCACAAAACCTATCTTGCTCTGAATCTGCACAAGATGGGTTTTGGCTATATTGTCAGATATTTGTGCAGCATTTCGTGACAGTAGTATGTAAAAAGTAGAAGTAGTAGCTCACAGGAACATAGACAAACTACATAACACAATCAAAATACTTTCTAAAACTCCTGTGAGTTGTTTAGTGTGTGTGCAACTTTGGTAATTTGAGACTGAGATATATAAAAATAAAATAAAAACTTGTGTGAAACATACTTACCACTGCACAAACACACCATAAATGAAGTTTATGTTTACGAAGCGTATGGGATAATAATACATCTACATATAAAATGATGACAAATGATTAGAATAATACAGCAACATGGAACTGAGATAATCCATATTAGAACAGTATTAAGGCGCTACTATACTCCTATTTGCAATGAATGTCTTCCAGAAGAGACTGCCTGAAGGTGTGTCATTATCCCCACACTTCTGAAAACCAAACCAACGGCATTGGTTATTCCCATATTTAAACAATATTCATTTTTCCGTGACCTTCAAATATGGCCAGCGTGAAAGTGTCTCACGTCACCCCTTACCCCAATAAAACCCTTCATTGTCAGTTAAAGCTCCCAATCCCGCCCCACCCCCCCTTCATCTGCCCCGCCTGGCACAAAGCACAAACAGGGCTGCCTAAGACAGACAGTGGCACAGCTTTTCAAGTACCCACTCACCCTGTGGCTGGGAAGCTCAGCAGAGCGTGCCAGTTGGCAGTTTGCTGCTCTCACAATATCCTTTCCCTCTAACTCACAAGCCAGACTACTGGGAATCTCAGAAAATCTTGAAATGTATTTGCAGACACAGACGACAGCCAGCATGCTAAAAGTAGCATACTGTATATCAAAACTTTAAGCAATGTCAGCTGATTCACCAGTCTGGTATTTGGGTAAAGTAATGACTTGGCTGTTGGAAAGGTTCTGAATTATTTAACCCGAGCAGCTACTGGTGCAGGTAAAATCTTACAAAATACAGCAAATAAGAGGGCAAGGGTGACACACACACACACACACACACACACACACACCAATAGGAACAAAAAAGAGGAAATCAATACTTTTGTTGTGGATATTAAAAGCACAACTAAAAAGCATGACTGAGAGGCGGGCAACAATATGTTGTTTCAGTTCATTTCAGGAAGCAGCTGCGTAGTATCATTAAACAAAAGGAGAAATTCCACTTCAGTAATTCTACTGATCTCATATTGAAGGGAGGACAGAAAAAACACAGCTAAAAAGAGATGATAAGTTCAGACTGAAAATGCGGTTTGAATTCAAGTTTGGTTTGTACTTATATCAAACCAGTGACCCATTTTTAAAGTTTTACATCTTTGAGCTGAGCACCACAGAAAAGGGAAGAGAAAAAAAAAAAAAAAAGAGACACTAGCACACTGTTGGCTTTGTTTGACAATAATACAGATATAGAATAATTATCCTTGTTCTTTAATGATTTACCTGGAAACACCTTGAGTGGACGGTTTTTCTCTAAACTGAGAACTAAGGCCCTGGCAGTGATGCTGAAGATCTGCCTGGGAGTGAAGTTCACACCATCGTTGACTTGGAAGTTGAACCCTCCAGACATAGCTCCTGAAAATGTGATGAAACAAAAAATAAACAATTTAAAAGCAGTCAAAAAGACTGAGGCAAGTTTGTTCAATTTTGTCTGCTGCAGTGGATAAACTGAAACTTAGTTTTGTGAGAACATGTTTTCACTTTGTTCTTGGCAGATAAGATGTCTGGGTTCTGTTAAATATACATAAAAAAGTACTTGATCAGCACTCCTGATGCTGGTCTCAAGAAAAACTGCAATACAAGCTAAAATCCTTATTCCGAGTCAATAAGGGAATACTCAATCAAAATCAATACAGTCTATTACACTTGTGTGTGCAAAAAAGAAAGAGGCATACTTCAACATATTAGGTGGGGCGAGTCCCTTACACACAATTAATACAACCTTTCCTGGTGGTACAAGAACAGGCAAAGAAAAAAGTAGATAGGATTCAGAACAGTAAGCAGAAACCTGATCCGAGACTGACACCATCAAATGTTGACAGATACATTTACAGGAAATGGTTGATATTATCAGCTCCAACCAGTCTGTCTGTATCAGTGTTGCTAGAAATGTAACGGCCAATAAAGGAAGTTGCACATTGTTCTGGCAGATGACTATGGTTTCAATGTGAGTTGACACAAGTAGAAAGTAAATCAAACATTAGGAATTGTCAACAGCATCTTCTAGTGGACACAAATGGAACAACAACCACAACAAGTTATCTTGAATCTAAATAAATATTTGGCACTACTGCAATTCAATCTAAAGCATGTAGAGGAATAAAAGGAATTTGGAATTTGGAGCAAGCCATTACAGGTTATACTTGTAGGATTTAAATCAATATCACAATATTAAAAAATAATCCCTTTTCAATGTCAACATATATTACAGTGTGGCTGCTGCTTAATGTGTTCCACTGTTGATCAATATTTCACACATAAAAATCAAAAACATCAAATATCTATTTTTTATAGAATGACAACATGATCGAATTATCAAAATACAAATCTAATGAAAGTCAATAAATGATAACTGAGTACTGAATTACCGACCAGCCCATATTTATATGATAATAGTATTTTCTTCTTGAATACCCCTCTCTACAGAAACAGGAATGCTTAAAAATAGATATTATTGTAGTCACATTTCTGTTTTTTGTGTCTGTTAATTTTTTATCAATAGTTTTTTTTTTAATATATGTATATATATATATATATATATATATATATATATATATATATATATATATATATATATATATATATATATATATATATATATATATAGTTTTTGTAGTTTGTAATTTGGGGGGAGGACCAATGTATAAGTCTATGGCTTCTTCACTTCTCCTGTACCGCCCGTCACTTCTGTTTTTCATGCGGTTTGTATAAATGCAAAATAAAAATAAAATCAAACACAACATTTCTAGCTTTTGATATTTAAAAAAATTCTCTTCTGGCTTCTCCAGTGATGTGCAGTGTTAATATTTCAGTAGGTGATAGAAAAACAGATTTTTACCTTTGTGAACAAACAGTAGCTGGCCCTGGTCTATGTGTTCTTGGGTGAAGTTAAGCACTGCTTTCATGGGGGCACTCTTCAGGGCCAGGTGTCCATTGCTGGGTGGGGTCACCATGAAGTGCAGCCCCTCTGGGGGTGTGTCCAGGTCCTCCGCTCTCAGATCCTCTGGCCTGATCTCCGTCACTGAAGACACCCAAACCTGACACACAAGGCACACAACAGGTGCCATTTGTAATCTCCATGAAAATATAGACCTCAAGGAACATGAGGGAACAGAGACGTTTTGTATGACATGGCTCATGATGTAGGGGCTGACAGCTTAATGCCAGTTTGACATTTATTTTCAAAGAAGGAATTAAATACTGTCAAATTTTGTTATACAATGGCTACATTAAAGTTTATTTCCATTTGCAGATGTCAGTCTTTGAACACAACCCCCTGATAAATAGTAAATAAGATTGTCTGTAGGAAAGAAGGGGATTATGTCTCATGTACCTTTCTCACTTGTAGAGCACCTATGCAACACCTACTTACTGCTCAGATATATAATTGAAAAGGAAGCGAGACACATTAGGACCAACGGAAACAGCTGATGGTCCTCGTCATTCATCACCGCATACAATGGACCCAGGATGCAGTGAGTCCAGCTCTCTCTCTCTTCTCCTGTCATTTCCCATTGTGCAGTATATTATCCAACCAAGCAGAACTGAAAATAATCTCTAACTGAGGCACCTTTTGATTATAAGACAACAACCTATGGAAAAATGTCCCTTTGAGCATCACTCAAGTCCCGTTCAACATCATAATTCAAATGAAGGACATCGCAGGACTAGATATAGGCATGACTATAAAACACAGTTGGGTGAACTGCAGCGTGTTGGAGAGGCACAGTTAAGGTCCCGCTTCCATGTAAATTCAAAAGCCTCGAGCTAACACGAAGGAACAGAGGAACTCATTGACACACAGAGCACAAAGCAACTGAACCGCACAGACACTTGACAACAAAGGATGAGCCTCTGTACTTCAGGCCGGAAGAAAACTATTACATAACATACCACAGTCCCTCACACTGGTTATAATTCCACAGTAATTACTGACAGGACAAAAATCATGAGAATGTACGACTTACTCAAATCTGATTACTTGAAAGGACTAGGCCCTTTTTCACAGCAGATATTTTGACTTGTCATAGTAAGAAAAGCACAGGTGTTAACAATAACATTCACGATGGCTCTGTTCTATTCAAGTGTCCCAGTGAGCCAGCATGCACAATACATGAACCCTAAAACTAAAGCAGCTAAATGGAATTCAGCCATCATTCATATTATTATTACCAGCTGCGCTTTTCCTCCTGTAACATGTCTTCTGTGATTGTGATCTTCCATGAGGCCTATAAGTATTGGTGATCAGTGCTTGCAGTAATATAAAGACAGACATAATGTATTTGGCCACTTGGGGGTAATGGAAACAAGTTGCAAACACTGACATATAATCACCTTATATAGTTGTCATCAAAAACTTCTGAACCAGAAGGCCCGGTCATGTGCACTGATGTCTAAATAGCTTGATATAAAATGTTTTCCATCTGACACAAAGAGCACACGTTTTTATCCAAAAAAGCAAAAGGTTGGTATATATATATATACATATACACATTCAGCAGATACAAGGCAACACTATCTTTCATTTGGTGTCATGTTTGTGGCCACCTGGTGAATGTAAGTAATAATTATCACATTACATGCAGTAATTTGGCCCTTCTTCAAAATATAAATATTGATTATAGCAGCTTGTTTTAAGGTTAAAATAAATATTATATTAACAGGTTTGGTCACAAAGTCCACTCTGGTTGGAGTTCATGGTCTGAAATGTATTCTTATGTACCATACAATTTACAGTCCTTTTTATACAAATAAATGTCCTGTTTAGAGCAGTTTTTAGTAGGCCATACTGTAGTACAATGCAGCCACAAGATATGAGTTCTATATAAAGGGTGTGATCACAGTAACATCTCAGTGTTTACACAGTAGCTAACTAGCAGTTCCCACTGCTGTTCTATGAAAGTTGGTATATACTTGTATTTTGGGTTTCTACTAGAACATAATTACATGCGTTAATATTCAAAAAAACACATTATTTCTGCCATGCTGTCTGTCTGAATATACCTGTATTCATATATCTATACCTGTATTCATATATCTATACCTGTATTCATATATCTATATCTCTATATATATATATATATATATATATATATATATATATAGATATATATCTATATCTATATCTATATCTATATAGATATATATCTATATATCTATATCTATATCTATATCTATATATATATATATATATATATATATCTATATCTATATCTATATATATATATATAGATATATATATATATATATATATATGTATATACACACACACACACACACACACACACACACACACACACACACACACAGTAAGAGAATCACAGGTTAAGTTTTACCTTTTAAAACCACTAAATATTGGGCTACATTGGAGTCTAAATAGGCCTACCCTAAAATGACCAAATTAAAGGCTTGGGTGTAACTGGCAGTGAGCTGGCCTCTCACTTGGTTATAAGTGTTACTTACTGTAACAGAAGCATGGGGTACTTTTTCAATTAGCACCTGCAAACCCCACATCCACCCACCACATGGGGACATAACACACATCTCATTGGTCCCACAGCATAGCGTCTTCACACATGAGAAGATCTATGAGTGTGTGTTCAGCTAGCGGAAAATGACTATACTTCCAATAATCCCCCACTTAACAGGAAGTCACAGCAGGATCAGTCTGAGGAACAACATCAGTGTGACTCACCAAAATTCAAAGAAAAGACCAAAATCCAGACCTTCCACCTAACATCTAGTAAAATAATAACTAATGCTCACATTTAAATGAAACCGATTATCAATATGTGCAGACCAGTTTGTCAGTGACTATCACCAAAAATCATAAACAGCTCCCTTCTAAAAAATATTCTTAGAGTTTCTAATTAAAGCCACTTTAATTCAACTGATATCCCAGTGTTCTTCAGTGCAGTGAAATTTAAAAGTCGCTCTTCTCTGAGTCTGCAGGATCCCAGAGGAATTTGAGGCATTTGGTGCAAAGCTGCACAGACAATAGAGACCTATACTTCAGCCTCTCTTTTCAGCTGGACGGTTCACAACTCTAGCCACTAAAGCTGACAGAGTACAAGTCAGCATTGCTCAGCACATGGACACACACGACAACTTCCATCTAATTTACAAGTAAAACATTTAAAATGTATGCGAGTAGAAGTGCTTTTCACAGATGGGTGTTAAAGGTGCCATATTATGCTCATTTTCAGGTTCATACTTGAATTTTGGGTTTCTACTAGAACATAATCACATGCGTTAATGTTGTAGAGCAGTTTTTAGTAGGCCATACTGTAGTGCAATGCAGCCACAAGATATGAGTTCTATATAAAGGGTGTGATCACAGTAACATCTCAGTGTTTACACAGTAGCTAACTAGCAAGCATTTTTATTGGCAAGTTCCCACTGCTGTTCTATGAAAGTTGGTATATACTTGTATTTTGGGTTTCTACTAGAACATAATTACATGCGTTAATATAAAAAAAAACACATTATTTCTGCCATGCTGTCTGTCTGAATATACCTGTATTCATACATATACATATATATAATGCATATAATACATGACACAAGGGTAAGGGAATCACAGGTTAAGTTTTACCTTTTAAAACCACTAAATATTGGGCTACATTGGAGTCTAAATAGGCCTACCCTAAAATGACCAAATTAAAGGCTTGGGTGTAACTGGCAGTGAGCTGGCCTCTCACTTGGTTATACTTACTGGTTGTGTTACTTACTGGAACAGAAGCATGGGGTACTTTTTCAATTAGCACCTGCAAACCCCACATCCACCCACCACATGGGGACATAACACACATCTCATTGGTCCCACAGCATAACGTCTTCCCACATGAGAAGATCTATGAGTGTGTGTTCAGCTAGCGGAAAATGACTATACCTCCAATAATCCCCCACTTAACAGGAAGTCACAGCAGGATCAGTCTGAGGAACAACATCAGTGTGACTCACCAAAATTCAAAGAAAAGACACATGAGATCAATTTGCCCGAACAGCCCTGTGGAGTGAAGCTTAATCCCTCAAACATGACGGGAAGTGTCTGCTGCTCATTAGGTTGCAGCTTAAACGATGGAGATGACAGTCAAGTTTGAGCAAAACAAACTCACATAAGATTAGTACTACATTTGACTTCAGGAGAGTCTGCTCACAGCTCTATTCTACTCTCTAGTCACACTTTAAAACCCTGACAGTTAAACAATGTTTAATTCCATCTCAGAAAACCTCCACAGACTGCTGACATGAGTCCTTGGGATGGAATTATTTCTAAATGTCTGTCACAGACCTTGGAAAACAGAAACAGGTCAAATGTATGTCATAAATGTTAGTACTGCCATACTTTGTAGTGGATTAAAGTTCACTGGTTTCAGTTTAAAAAGTGTCTGCAGATTCTGATATTTGTTGGCATAGAAAATATTTTTTTAAACCTAGAAATCACTGGATGATCTTTCTTCTGTCTGTTTTCTTTTCTTCATTTTTGACAAAATAGTTGTTTTAAGACAGATGTATCCATTTCACAGGAAGATCATATTAAATCTTAGGGCTAATATAAATCTTATTTAGCATGTAAAAGTAATCCCTGTGGCATAATTGATTAATACAAATCGGATTAGTCCTTTTTATATATAAACATCAAAGCGGTTTCAAAACTTACTTTACAATAAATTATATGAGGGAATAAATAAATAACTGTGATTGTAAGAAGAAGACCTGTACACCTCTCAAAATCTTCCACATGTTTAACGAAGTGCAGTGGCAGAGAGCCACCTTGTGGACAAAATCCAGACCTTCCACCTAACATCTAGTAAAATAATAACTAATGATCGCATTTAAATGAAACCGATTATCAATATGTGCAGACCAGTTTGTCAGTGACTATCACCAAAAATCATAAACAGCTCCCTTCTAAAAAATATTCTTAGAGTTTCTAATTAAAGCCACTTTAATTCAACTGATATCCCAGTGTTCTTCAGTGCAGTGAAATTTAAAAGTCGCTCTTCTCTGAGTCTGCAGGATCCCAGAGGAATTTGAGGCATTTGGTGCAAAGCTGCACAGACAATAGAGACCTATACTTCAGCCTCTCTTTTCAGCTGGACGTCTCACAACTCTAGACACTAAAGCTGACAGAGTACAAGTCAGCACTGCTCAGCACATGGACACACACAAGTTCCATCTAATTTATGAGTAAAACATTTAAAATGTATGCGAGTAGTAGTGCTTTTTACAGATGGGTGTTAAAGGTGCCATATTATGCTCATTTTCAGGTTCATACTTGTATTTTGGGTTTCTAATAGAACATAATTACATGCGTTAATGTTTAAAAGGTGCTGTAGGTAGGATTGCGAAGATCCAGGACTTAGCCAAAAAATGTGAGCATCGACAACTTCTCAGTCCCTCCCCCCTTTCTGCTAAAGCCCAAAACATTCTCCTAAGCACCTCCCCCCACAAGGGAGAATGAATGTGTGTGCATGAGCAGTGACTGACATGCAGTTAGACACTTTTTACAACATGGCGCCTTTAAATAACTAGCATGGTTTCTTTGGATGAGCAAATAGTAAAGAGAGAAAGTAGAGAAAACTGGACTGAACTGAGGACATGTGGTCACAGTGTTTGCTATTTCCAGGCCATGCCATCATGCCAGTCAACACTAGGATGCCTGCAAAGTAGACTAAATTCAAGCGAGATATTTTCAGCAGCAAGACCGTGCCTGTGGGTTTTTCATTTTGTTTTAAACTCTTTTGTATTCATAAGAAGCATTTGAAATAATATCCAGTCAACCCAAACTATGCAAAATAGCAGCCCCCTCTTCAATTCAGTTCTTCAAGCAGCATTGCTGGCAACTGACCCACCAAAAAGCAGTGCTTTATTGTAATACTAGGAGAATTAGTTTGAAAGCTTAACATCCTAGCACAACAACAGGCCTTTCTACAAGTCCCAGGCACCTCCAATGTATGTCAATTGTGCTGCGCTGCCAGCCCCCTGAGACCCTCCTCCACATAGCAAACATAGTTTACCTAATCCAGCCAGCCAGCCAGCCATGACAACTTGCAACACTGCCCACATGAAAATTGTCTGACAGTAAGTTATGGTGCCAGACCTGCTAGTGAAAAAAAATGTCCAGAGTTTAAATATAGAGCAGCAGTGCCAACTCACCCTGAGGACCCTGTTGGCTGTAATAACAGGAGGCTCATCGTTGACAGCTGAAACCTGGATGTACACCGTCTGGGCTGCACTCTGCTTCCTCAGGCCCGTGTCATTGGCCACCACAGTGAAGTTGTCAGCTAAGGTTTCGCTGCTGTCGTGGATGTAGTAAATGAATTCGTGTTCCACCTGATTAAAGATAATGGAAATGATTAGAGAGACCCTGAGATTAAAACTGCAAAGATTTATTCAAAACAGAGAGGTACAAAACACTAGAATTATTTTTGACTCTTAGGTCATTATCATCACTTGGTCTATGACATAGTATGCATATACAGTATGGACAAAAACTAAAACCATTATTACTTTGCAAAATTTTGGAAATTAATTAGGAGCACAAACATAATTGCAATGCCAAGAGATTTCAGCTGGGGTCAGATGAGATGAAAACGTGGTCAACCAAAGGTAATACTATTTTCTTTTCTTTGATGTTGTGATTTAATTAAGGATGCATTTTAGGTTACAAACATTGTAAACATAAAGAAAATCTGTAGATTAGGGTCAAATTTCAGAATGAGTGACAGAAAAATACAGAGGACATAAGCCCCGTGCCTTCAGTGTTACTTACTGCAATAACAATCAATCACATGTTTTATCCATCAATCAAGTAGTCAAACATTGCTTAATATTATTCTTAATATTGCTATACAGAATTGTATAAGAATGCATGTTAGGTAACAATTCCTGGTAAGTTAGGTAAGTAATTCCTGTAGATTTGTGTCAAATCTGAAAAAACATCCTCTCCTTAAAATCATTTTATGCCTGTAAAATGGCAATGATCATGGTAAGACATGACCTCTGTGTCTTCAGTGTTAGTTATGGGCCTGAAAAATATTACCACCACATTAAATCAAATTATATCCATCAATCCAACTGCTGGTCTATTGCTATTTTTCTGTTACCACTATAAGAGCGTCTGTCAGAATTTCTCACCTGCCTCCTGGTAAAAGAGGTTATGGCCACACCGGGATGTCGAGAGTGCTCAATGTGACCATGCTGCGGGGGCTCAGTCAAACTATAGGGGAAGTTGATTCCAGAAAAGTGTCGGTTGGTGACTTTGAGCACATCCTGGGTCAGCGCCTTGGAGGCACCCTCATTCAGCGTGAAATTAAAGACCTGAAGTGGGATGAGGCGTGGGATGATGTCAACAGACATCCTAATGCCGTTGACGTCTGTCACCCCATTGGTGGCATCAAGGATGAAAGTGTCGTTCACTTTGTTGGGCTCCACCTGCATGTACTGGATGTTCCCACTGTTAATGTCCTCTTGGGTAAACGTCTTGACAGGGGACTGTTTGGTTCCGACGTAGCTCTCCCCCGCTTCGACAAAACGCCGGAGAACGCCATGAGACGGGGCTACCTTCACTGTGAATACAATCTCAGATGGCAGGTTGTCCTCGTGAGTGACCTGCAGCAATCAGAAAACATATTCACTGGTTAAATTTGAAATGTTCCAAGCGTCACTAAAGCTTAGTTTTCATTTTGCTCTCAATGTAACATGGCATTATCGTAAAAAGGAAACGCTGGCCAGCATTCAGCGTCTTCCCTTTCATAAGCCTTTAAAACAGTAAAAACTGCTCTTTTACTGTAACATTAGAGAGATATTGTCCTTTTATCATAAACTATCTGCTAAATGTTGTTCCCTTCTGACACCGTAACTACACCACGACATGATGCAGGTTATTTAATGAAATATTTTTAGAACCAGGTTTGGAAGCTCTTAACATAAAACGTTGAAATGAAACATTGTGTTCAGATTCCACAAGAATGCATATCATTATTTAGAATATATATAAATTATTATTATAATTCTTATCATTATTATCTTCTGTAAAGGAGATGTTTAGTGACCACTGGTCAAATAATAAAGAAAAACAAATTACTAGATTTTTGTGACAGATGATGTGGCATTGTAATGACATTTAAAACATAAATTGCAATATGACATAAAAGGATGGTATTGGCCTTCAAAATGGCCATTGTGTGATTTGAGCCAAAATAGAAATTGCATGACTTTTGATTAAAAACTCAATCTGGGTCTTTTCTGAAACACTCACCTCTAGTTTAGTTTCACTGATCTTCACTGGTTTTCCCTCTTCTACCAGTAAGATGTTGTGATGCAGCACAATGGGTGGCCTCTGATGACTTTCTAGGTAAACTTTCACATTGACTCCCACTGCAAGCTGAAGACCTTTAGCTTTCACTGTTAAATTAAAATAGTCTGCAAGATGCTTGCTGTCATTGTGCCGATAGGAGATCAGCCCATCCTTAAAGTCAGACTGTGAGAAGGAATCCACCTTTGTTTCATTGCGATAAAGTCCTCCATACTTGGGAGCCTCATCCAACTCAAAGAGGACCTCCTGGTCATCTCTGATGTCCATATTTGATATGACACTAAAATTATTGGTGGAAAAGGTTACTGATTGGCCCTTCTGAACCAGTAGGCCAGTGTTTTTGTCGACCTTCAAGAAAGGCTCATGTGCACTGATGTCTAAAAGGCTTGATATAAAATGTTTTCCATCTGAGACAAAGAGCACAAACCTGCCAGTGCTCACACCTTTATGAATGAACAACACTCGCTTTTCTTCCAAATCCTTCTGTTGAAACTTGAACAGCCGATGAGTAGTGTCATTAACCAGCACTAGGTCTCCCATCGGGATTCCACGTCGAGTGTAAATCAACTGGCCATCATCAAAATCAGAGTCTTCATCATGATAACGCAAATCCTCTATAGTAAGTAACTTCTGTCCATCCCTAACTACATGGAAAACTTTATCAATAACACGTACTGGCTTTCGGTCATTTAATAGCTGAATAGATATGTTGAACATTCCTTCTTTGGAGCCAATTTCATCTTCTGCGATGGAGGATTTGAAACCTTGGCTGGTGGAGGCTATGAAAGTGAACTCATCTTGAGTTGTTTCACTGTCGTCATGGATGTACATTATCCGTTCCTCTAATATATCCTGGTTACTAAAGGTTAAGATGTTGTCGTAGCTAGCATTGGAATTTGACTGATTAATACGGACTAGCTTCCCATGTTTGGGGCTGCTTATGACAGTGTAGTACATATCCTTTGTACTCAAAGTCTCTGCAAACAGGTCATCTTTCATTATAAGTTTACTTTCTCCCTCCAGAAGTGAGAGTCCATCGTTTCTCATAAACACACTGTTGACATCAGCTTTAATGGAAAACCGGAAATCATAGTTTTGTGACTGAGCATGTCTAGAAACCAGCTGAAATTTGAACCTGTCGCTTGTATCTTCATAAGGCCTGTCGACTAGCTCGTAATGTATTTTTAGATCTGTTACATCTCTTTGGCTAAAGGTTGAATTCTTGCTCAAGACTGTGGTGTCGCGCAGGAGTTTCCCTTTCTTTGGTGTGGTGAGAACCCGGAAATAAAGGTCATCCTCTGAGAGGGTCACACCTTCAGCTGTGGCAAAAAGATACTCTGAGTCCAGTGTCACTTTCCTAACTTTATTCATGTCTATCATAACATTCCTCAATAGGTGGTACTTCACCCACTTCACAGTGATTGGGAAGAGTATTTCAGTGGTTTCCCTTGCAGCCACATTAACTTTGCTCTTAAAGTAATCAGTGACATTGGATGTCTGGATTTCTTGAAAAGTGCTAACATACCTCAGGCGCTCTTTTTCTAGAAGCCTTTGGGAAAATGAGTCAGTAGGCCTCCATTCACCGCTTGAGTGAAGTCTCTGGAGTTCTCCAAACTGAGGGGGTTCAATGATATCATACCGGATGTCTATAATTTGTTTCACAGCATTGGTTTGCACAGCCAGCTGCTTTGAACCAAGTATAGCTGTCTCTCCTTGAATGATCTGAAGGCCTGTGTTGTTGGCAATCTTATACTCCAGTGCTACAGCCATGATCCTTAGAACCACAGTATTGCTGACCTTTTCCCCATCGCCAACTCTAAGAACTATCCTTGAGTTTCGAACTCCTGTGTGAACATAGTACACCCTCAGTTCCTCCAAGTCTAAATATGAGAATGAGGTCACTGCCTTGCCAGGTTTGTTTTCAATTTCTAAATATCCTGCATCAGCATTTAGGTTCCCAAGCACAGAGAATGCAAGGTCGGTGTAGCTGCTGTCAATATCTGTGGCCTTTAAAATATCAGTGGTGAGGCGTTTCTTTGAGTTCTCCAACAGGACAAAAAGGTTTCCTTCAGGGAGACTCAATTCAGGTGCATCGTTGGTGGGTGTCACAGTAATATTGTAGCGGTACAACTTGTTGCCCTTCAGATAATCAGGAACTTGCTTTTTACTGCTAGAATAAATTGAAAACATGAAGAAGTCATCTGGTTCCTCTGAGCCTCCATGGATATACATCACTCGTCCATGCCAAAGGTCCAACATGCTGAAGGTGTTCTCCTCTTGGTCCTGATCAACATCAAGTCTTATCTGACCACGAATTGGTTGCTCCCGAATTCGGAACATAATCTGAGACTGTCTAATCCCAAGATTCTTGAAGTCCAAGAGTACCTTGATGTGTTTGGCCTCAAGAGATGCTCGACCACCTTCCTGGACCACAAGGTTTTTGAGCTGCACAAAATTTGAGCTATACTTTCTGTCCAAGCCCCTTGCAATGGTGGACATGTGAAGTGATGGTGTTGGTGTCACCAAGGGAAAGAGGGATCCTGGAGCACTTGTTGGAATCACAGTGGTCGATGGTTCTGGTTCTTTCTCTGGCTCACAGCCAACTGAGATATCCTTGGTGACTACAGCATTGGAGAGACCTGTTTTCACTCCGTTGACTTCAATGTTCTTCAAACATCCTTTAAAGGAACCTCCTCTGACACGCTTGCCAGACACAGAGACAAGCCCCACCTTCCTGACTTCAGATCTGGTGCTGTCATCGATACCGCCAACAAAAAGATAACCTTTAAAATGAAGCCCCTTTGAACGAGAGCTAATGCTACTTTTCACTATCTCTCCATCAACAGTAAGCTCAAGGCTTTTGGAACTGAAATGCAACTTGATGGAATGCCATTTCCTGTCATTGATGAATGTAAGGGATCGAAGCTCAGTTATGGTTCCACCTTTCCCAACAATGGCCACTGGTAAACCTTCCTGAATCTCTACAGCCAGAAAGTCCCCCTCTCTGGCTGAATTGTACAGGACAATTCCCTCTTTGGCTGAAGTGTGCACAACACACTCGAATATCGCTTCCTGCTGGGTGTTCCAGGTTGGAAGAGAAATGTAAGCCCTGGAGCTAAAGAAGCTGATAGGGTCCTCCTCGGTAGCAAAGAATTGGGGACTACAGCCTAAAGACACCTCATGGACATTCTTGAATCCGGTATATGGCCTCAGTGATGACAACAAGTCATGTTCGTTAAAAATCACCTCGTCCATGCAGCCTCGGAAGCCGATCGGGTCCCTGGGGAGGTAAAGTCTGTCCAGGCCTCCTGAGCCTCCGACATAAAGACCATCCAAAATCTGGAAATCATGATGGGAGCCTGGTGGCATCTTTGCACCCGTGTGAGAGTTCTTGTCTACAGTCAGAGTGATGTTGTGCTGCACATGGCGAACCTCCACAGAGTGCCAGGCCAGGTCATTAAGCTGGATGCCTCTCTCTGACTGTAACATTAGCTCCCTCGATCCAAGATCAAGTTTCAGCTAAGAGAAAAAACAAGACAACGGGATTAGAAAATATGTTATATTACAGAAATAAAAGGTAAATCCTCATACTGATCTAAGCAGCAATTTAATTTTATTTCAGGTTTATCATATTAGAATAGATGTATTTTGTGATGTCCCACATTCAAATATGATAGCTGTTACACTAGTTACGTGCTTCTAGGCAGTGTTGATCAGTTGGTCCACACAAATACTTTAAGAACTACTGAATGGATTTGCATGACATTTAGGTGCAGACATTCGTGGTATTTAGAGGATGAAGCCTACTGACTTTGGTGATCCCCTCCCTTTTCTTCTTGAACCACCATTAGTTTGTTGGTTTTATTTTTTATTTCTTAGTAACATTTCTGACAACTATTGCATGGATTGCCATTAAATGTGGTACAGATATGCCCAGAGGATGAATCCTGATGAGTTTGGTGATGTCCTTTTTTCCAGCATCACCATGAGGTTCACGTTTGCAGTTTTAAAGTCAAATGTCTTGACAACTTTTGGATGGATTGCAATTCAGTTTTGGTAGGCATTCATGACCCCCTCAGGATGAACTGTATTTCATTTGGTGGTCCTTTAACTTTTCAACTACCGCCATTATCAGGTGACACTTAACTAATATCATAAACATTATACCCACTAAACATCAGCATGTTAGCATTGTCCATACAAGCAGGTTAGCATGTTTTTAGTATTTAGCTCAAAAGTACAACCTCACAGTGTCTCTACCATAGCGGTAGACTCTTGGTTAAACATTCATAAACAGGTTTCAACTGTTTGGTATGATTATGAAGACATCATTGTAAAAATAATATTGTAATAAATATGAATATAACATTACAAAAATAATATTCAGAGTCCTAAAATATTGTCATTGTATCAAATGCTATAATTGTTTCTATAACCTATGACATTATGACTTATAAGAATTAAATTATTAAGTGTAGACACTGTGACACCTGGAAAGGGAAACACAGGATTTAGACTGCTTATGTTCCATGATGTCACCCGCTGTAATAACAGTGAGCTTTTCTGCAATTTAAAGCAGGAAGAGAACTATCATCTCTTTGCCTTGAGCTATGTCCACAGAGCATCATGTCACCATCTCAAACTAATGCTGCATTTAGATGACGTGCTTGTCAAGGCTTGCTGCTGAGTCCCTGCTATTCATGCACGGATTTCCAGGGAGCGACGCTCATGTCTGACTCATGGAATGAGACCCCAAGCCTGAGGATAAGTGAACAAAAAAAATTGGTGCCAGTTTAAGGAACAGGGACGAGCAGTTCACTCCAATGCAACACAGTCGTCAATTCATTTCCGGGAGCACAAGTCTGACACAAATAGAAGCTTAGCCACAAGGATTTCTCAAATTTGACGCACAAAGCTATAACGCATACCTCAGAACTCTGTGTGTTTCCTATGAATGTGTCTGCATATTAAAAAGGCTTTCTACAATATGTCTTTCCATTTTGTATGCTGATTTAGCCTGGCAGAGCTGCTTACAGGATACTTCAGATGAATAGTGTTGCAATATTAGCCTTTTTTACTACTAGTACACAATTTTAGTTAACTTTATTTAATTTTAATTAAAGCTGACTTCTCATATTTTTTCTAACCTGGTAATTTAAACGTATTCTACTATGGAATTTAGTGCCTTAAGAAATAGAGAGATACACTCTTTGTGTGTGATAATCATTATTAAATATTACCAGTGAGCTTTTTGAAATTAATTACATAATGCTTTTCAACTAACTAAGTCTTGAATTGAGCAAAAGGCACTCTAGTCACTGAGAAGACACATTTATGGCTGCACATTAGTAAGTGTGTAAGTGACAGTGTTAATAACAAAAGGACTGGACAAAGGAAAGAATAGCTTCTTTATAATAGAATATACCATTATATGAAGAGCACTATACATTGAATTAAAGCTGAAATGATTTGTTGATTAATCACTTTGTTGTTCCAAAGAAAATCAATAATTTTAGTAATTTCTTAAGCAGGAATGTCAAACATTTGCTGGTTCCAGCTTTTCAAATATAAGGATTGCTGCTTTGCTCTGATTTATACCATTCTAAATGGATTGAAAAACCAAGACATTTGAAGATGTCACTTTGGGCTCTGGGAAGTTGTGATGGACATTTAAAAAATAAAGTGACATTTCATGGACTAATTAATTAATAAAAAACAATTATTCAATATAAAAAATAGTCATTAGTTTCAGCCCTATATTACATTATATTAATGGAGTGATTATAGTACCAGAAAGTAAGTGCAGAGGCACACGTGTGTTACACTACTACTGTACAATATACAGTATGATCACACAATGATCACTCAATTATTCAAATACAGTAATACACAGATCAGCTGCTTTCATAATCTCCTAGTTTCCACTGTGACTGGTATGGAGTTAACGTTCACACCACACAGGCTTGTCTGCTTGTGTTACTGTGTTGAGAGACTGACACTGTCAACTGTGATGGAGCCATAGCTTACGGTGATCAGTGTGCGTGCGTGCGTGCGTGCGTGCATGCGTGCGTGTCTCTGTGTGTTTCATGTATTTTTATACGCGTGTATGTGGTCATGCACAAAGATCTGTATTGTGTATTGTATTGTATGCCTGTACATATATGCGCGTGTGCATGTGTGTGCTCATGTATGCTTCAACGCATATGCTCAAGTGCTGGGGCCATGGATGTACCCACCTGCAGGCGACCAGCATGGAGCTCTAGTAAGAAGTAGTCAGTCTGGCCAGCAGCAAGAAACAGCAGGCCGTTGGTGCTGGAGGTTCGAAAGCGAATGCGGAGCATGTTATGGTCGGACGACTCCGTTGCCTTAAGCTGTACAAAGCCGTCGCCATAGAAGGAAGCTGGAGAAAGAGAGAGAAAGAAGGATATATTTTTTTTTTTTAAAAGAGGAAAAGAGAGTATGTACAGTATGTGTTCAAATGTGGTGTTCACTGTGTCTTTTGCAGCCTGTTTAATTAACACTTAACACACTGAGTATGAAGGAGAACTGCAACAGAAAGTACAGTAGCAGCAAAAACAGCAAACACAGAACAAGTCGAGTCAAGCATTGTGGTCTTAATATAGCCAACATGTGACATTTAGATATAAAAGTCAGGCTAATTATCATCTTGGTTGTTCTTTACAAGTGGAGCAGAGTCTGTGTATTTGGGAAGCACGCACACACAAGCACGTGCGCGCGCACGCACGCACGCACGCACACACACACACACACACACACACACACACACACACACACACACACACACACACACACACACACACACACACACACACACACACACACACACACACACACACACACACACACACACACACACACACACACCTCTGCTGAGTTTAGCCTTTCTGGTGGGCCTGTTGTATTTGCACTTCAAGTGCTCAACCATAGTGATTTACATGCCTTCAAGTATGGAAATTATGAAGCACTAAAGCTGTACATATAGAATAATAAGCACCTTTAGGACGAAACTAAACCTGTGCATTGAGACAGAATTGCAGGTATATGCCTTCGCTCGTTTGTAGTTTTAAAAGAAAGTTGTTCACGGACTGTCCAAAATCATAGGAATGACTACTGAATTTAAAAGGTATTAGACTGTAATGCCACAACAGCAGTATACAAACTAAAGCAGAGGATGTGGAGGTGAGCACGGGGGAGTCAGACATGTTTGGACCTGCCCTGCCCTGACAGGAACCTTCAACCTGAACATGAAAGGCTCCGACATCTTCAAATTGTCCGTGGCCTCATGTTCCACAAACAACGTGGCGGACCGACCCAGCTGTTTCTTCTACCTCACATCCCAGCCTTTTCACATCACCCTGTATTTTGGCCTAACGCACTCTGAAGCTTTCTCATCCAAGCCTTCATGCCCAACAAACATTAACAACATATTTGCCTCTGTGAAGAAACATGTTTATTACACATTTGATTTATTTGTGGTTCGTGTCCCAGGGCAAGAACGGAGTACTGCTAATGGGCCAGAGTGACTCACTGGGAAAGCTAGATAAAGTTAATGTGGGTTAATGCATTGTTGTTACTTCTAGAAGGGTTAATGCACTAATAGGTAGTTTGCCTGAACAAATCCAATCTGTATGGACCGTGTAGTAATTTAACCCCATTAAACCAGTAAAGCATGTAAATTAGTCCTTCAGCCAAATCAATCAACAGGGGCTGATTTCAGAGAGACAAACAACTATATAAATCAACCTTAGTGTATCAAACATAACATGCATCCTGTGGAAACACATACAAAAACACAAAAGAAACACGTCAAATAACAATATCAATTTCTGCTTTTGTATCTCGGAGATGTCCCTCTGAACGTGTCAGTTTCTCTTCTTCTAGATGGAAATGATGTCATGCCACATCTCAACTTGGCACATATAGATCTTGAAACAATACAACATCATTTTACATACATGTTTTGTTATCATATGTTTATACAGTTTAAATTTGCTTCATATGTCAGATAGAGGTGTGAATCTTCACTGATCTCCTGGTTCAATTACGATTATCATGTCACCGATTCGATTCGATTCGATATCTCGATGCATCACGATGCGTCAAATATATTTTTCTATTAAAGCCATATAGGATATTTAATTCATAGCTTTTCAAGCTTCAAAAACAAAACATTCTGCAGTGCTCTAATACTAAATAAATTGGATACATAAAACTACAGCACTGAGCACATGGCACTTCCTAAATGTGCAAAACATAACAGAATATGTAAACAGAAAGGTTGTTAGGCATACATTAAATTGTAAACAGAAATAATCGATTATGGCCTGGCCGATTATCGATGCAGCATCGTCCATGTCCACGATTCGATGCATTGATTATTTGATTAATTTCAACACCTCTAATGTCAGAGTAACCTACTGTTCTTTGTATCTGTTCTAGTTTATCTTAACAGACAAATGTTGATATTTTGTAGGGCTGCAACTAACAATTACTTTCATAATCAATTTTTTTGCAGATTGTTTTCTCGATTAATCATTTGGTCTATAAAATGGCAGAAAATAATGAAAAATCACAATTTCTCTCCATCCAATATCCTAAATCCCGGCCTTCAAATATTAAAGTCCAAAACCCAAAGATATTCAGTCTACTATCAAATAAGACAAAGAAACGCAGCATATTCGTACAAATGATTTTGCATGAGAAATTAATTGGTTATCAAAATTATACATTTTCTTTCAATCGACTAATCAATTAAGCAACTAATCCTTGCACTCCTCTAATCCTCAATCCTCTAATCTTATCATAAATAAAAAACACAATACTAAACCATGGCTGCAAAAACAAAATGTGCACGTATTTTGACCAAGACTCGTTCATTTTGTTTATACCAATTAAATACATTACAAACAGTATTCTTCCATAACAAGAAGCTAAACATTGTTTTTCAGTGAACTTCACATGGTTGTCTCCATCTCATATTTCCCACTGTAGTCAGCTTCGGTGCTTATTTGTGCACAGCAACAAAACAGCACTGTTTTGCACTAACTCACACTGACATATTTCTTGGGCCCAGGCTGAATAATCAAGTAAAGTGCAAACTTGAACAATTATTAAATATATACTGTAAAACATAAAACACATATATATATATATATATATATATATATATATATATATATATATATATATATATATATATATAAAGTGCAAACTTGAACAATTATTAAATATATACTGTAAAACATAAAACACATATATATATATATATATATATATATATATATATATATATAATATATATATATATATATATATATATATATATATATATATATATATATATATATCCTCCAGTTGCTTACTTTCACCAAAGATTCCTCTACCTGCTGATATACAGTACCTTTTATTTATTTATAAATAAAATGTTCCCTTCAGAGAAAAAAAGTTTTTTTCAATTGCAGTTATTCCTATTGTTTGTTTACATCAAATTAACTGTCATTAACAGACCAGTCAGGTCATGTGTAATGTGCCTTTAGCAACTGTTTAATACAGCTGAAAATAAAGTAATTGATTGGCCCACAGGCACACAGCATCACTTATCCTTACTCTGACCCCTTGTCCTTTCTTATTTAGACGTCATGTTCATTCATCTGACTGGATCTGTGTGCATAACAGGGAGGAAGCATTCTCGTAAAACTAGCCAAGAGGAATGCAATGATATTTGTTCCTTAAATTCACAAGGATGGACATGCATGCTCAATTGTATTTTGGCGATGTCACAGTGACGTTAAAGTCGTATGATTGAACGTCATGTTTAGTTAAAACAAAAAGGTCTTTCCCACAGTTCACCTCCTTATATGGAACTGTATTCTTGGATAGCTGTAAAAGATGCCATAAAAGAACTGAACACTAACAACTAATGGTGCAATAGCAGTCTTTCTGCAAATACAAATGTGCATCTGACTTTTTATTTTATTTTATTATTGTATTTACTATATTTATTATTCTGTGTCTTTTGCCTTTATAAGGGTACTGAGGGTGAGTTGCGGAAAAATTTCGTCGGACAGCTGCTGTCCAATGACAATAAAACATATTCTATTCTATAAGATGGAAGAACATCTTAGTTGTTTCAGCTATTTTTGACATACTTACATGCTGAAACATGGACATTTTCGGGGGGTATGTAAATGAAAGAGCACAGTCCACTACTAGAAAACATTACACACACATAAACATAGCCGTGTACACCTGACTGTGTGCCTAAAGAAGCAGAAACAGGAGGTGTTTGGAGGTTGTTCTATAATCTACATGTCTGCAGGGGCAATTTCTGTGCGTCAGGGACATTTTTTTGGGTGAGATTTCACAAACTGCTCTTTCAACAACAAAGCCAGTGACCTTTTAGCGAACACCCGCTTACAGTTAATTTGAGGGGTGAGACCAGTGCTTGTCACTGCCTGTGTGCTCAATTTATACAACAGATCAGCGATGCAACTTGACTGAAGTGCCTCTTTGGGTTTTTGCTGACTGTCATGCCACTCTTTCGCTGATGCATTGTCAAAGCCTGGAACGTGGATGTTTTAGCAAAGGCTTGTTTCATAATTCCAAGGGAATACATACATTCTGAAATGCACTGAAGTAAAACAATTGTCTATACTGTAGTTATTTTCAATGATGGATAATGTGAGAGTGAGTCACGGTAATTCCTGATTATCCCCAGGGCCAAAGCCTTGTTCAACGCTGACTTTAGATGTCCATGCATCACACATGCATGGGATCAAATCAACCAGAGAGGCTAATGAATGACCACATTTGTAAATAATGTACATCTGAAGCTGTGACTCACTAAAAAACACATTTTCTCCCCCCCCCCCATTAGCGCTTTCAATGCAACGACAACTGTCCATTTCTGTCATTCATTTGAGAAAAGCATGCAGAATCATGCTGCTTAAAAAGCTAAAAATTGTTGCTATTCTGAATTGGTGATTAACACTGCAGCCAAACACCCACCAGCCAGACCTCATTCACAACGTATTCAATTCTGTTGAGGTCAACATTTAAATACCTGTGAACCACTACAGCAGCTCAACATCACGCACAGAAAACATTTAATAATTCTCTGTAAGGTGATACTACAGTAAGCCTGATACAGAAATAGTAGTGTAGCCTACTATGAAAGAAATCACAGCCAGCAAAAAAGGGTACAAGACAATTTGTTATGACCACTGAAGCGGTAGCCTGGAATTCTCAAGTAACGTTAACGTTATGCCTTCAGCCGGGAACTCCTATTCCCTCAGAAAACCACAAACACCTGGAAGAAACTCGTCAAAGCTAAGTAACATAATGATATGGTTACAGTATTAACAAATCGGCATTGAAGCACCTTCAAATGAGTTTATCTCTCATTTGTTTTCATTGAAAAGGAGTAAAAAAGTTGTTACCTCCCGACGCCAGCTCCACCAGAAGCGACCACCAAAGCAGACCGCGGAACCACAACTCCTTCTGGGTGTTTTTCACAACAGAGTCCATCTTTCTTCTCCCGGTGGAAACACGAATGTCAGAGGGCATGTACGGTTACATATTTACAGACATGATTTTACTTCTCTTTACGCTTCGGCAAGTACCGTCAAACACAACAGTTGTGTGCGTGTGTGAAGCTACGCAGCAGAGCAGAACCTGAACTGAACTGAGACACCGATGTAGGTCTTCGCTAAACTCCGCCTCGTGTGTGTGTGTGTGTGTGTGTTGTGTTGTGTGTGTGTGCGCGTGCGTGTGCGCGAGTGTGTGCGTGTTCTTCTCAAAGAAAAAAAGTATGTCAGTATATCAGTTTTCAAAACAAAAGATATAAGAAGAGGGAGGGGAAATTGCTGGCCAGCTCTATTGATCAGATTACAGGTAGGCCTACCTTAATGTACTAGCTATAAAAAGAACCTTCGTTTTTAATTTAAGGTGGAAATTCCTCCACATTTGGTCAGGTTAATTCATGGGTAAATTTGACTGCAATATATTAAAGTGTTTTATTTTGTTATATCCTCCGTTTAAAAGTTTCTTAAAACCCTCAAAAACCTGTTTTTTAATTTGAGCCAATCCTACATTTCCTATTAAGGGTATTTTAATGGGATAGCTGCATGGTTTAACAGCTTTTAATTTGGGAATGAAATCCACGGATTCACCCCGACGTTTTGTTATCATGGCTAAATAAATATTGTTCTGTAAAATGATAAAAGAAGAACCAAGCATAGCAACT
Source organism: Sander lucioperca (assembly GCF_008315115.2). Classification (NCBI taxonomy): domain Eukaryota; kingdom Metazoa; phylum Chordata; class Actinopteri; order Perciformes; family Percidae; genus Sander; species Sander lucioperca. Next base: position 5,759,397 of record NC_050174.1, on the reverse strand, counting down.
TTTGTGTTGTTCCGACTGTTTTCCTCCTCGTTTTGACGAATTTAGCCCCTGATCAGCTCTGCTTTCTCTAATAACAGATCCTGGTCCAGTTTAGCCTCATTCAAGACGGGCTTTTCACAATAAGAGACACCTTTATGAAACAGCCCTTTGAGGCTGTAATAAATACATTTTAGTAGCTTTTTAATTAAAAATTGTGTGAGAGTGGCTATATTTTTAAGTCAAACGAAAATGTAAATAAAGCTGGGGAGGGTCTTGTTTTTTTATATTTTTTTTTATTTAAATGTTCATACAGTCCCTAAAAGGTGGAGTGGCACCAACAATAGAGACAAATCAATATGTGTATAAATGTTATGGTATAGCCCAAATAAAAAAGTTGTAGATTATCTCAGAATAATCTGGGCACCACCAACACATTCTAATCTAGGAAAAGTAGAACTATAAATAATGTATATAATAATGTAACTTCAAATTATGCCCAGTCCCTGCAGCAGACTGCAGCCACAGAAAAGATCTTTCGTATGTTGTAAAATGTATAATGCTCCTTTGTTTAGACTGCATGTATTTGAATGTGTTGTTGTGTGAGAGATTTGTAGTCAATAAAGAAAAAAGGCAAACAAATTGTTAGTTCCTTCATGTTGGGTTTAATGTGTCTGAGATCAATAAATAGTTATTCAAGAGAAAATATTACAATAAATCAAGAAAAAAGTTTCATTTTATAAAAACATGCAAGTTAATGAATCAAAATATTAAAGCAACGTCAGTAGGATATAGTTGGCCAAAAAAAAGAGATGTAGAGTGTAACTGTTCTCCCATTTCAATACTATGTATAAGTGTGCTTTACTGTGTTTTTTTTATTTATTATAATACTCATTGGTTCATAATTGATTTCACTTTTCTTAACTTGTATTTTACGTTACTGCAAACTGGACAACAAGTTTTCAAGACAATATTAGAATCATGCTATTCAGATTCCACTTCACACAAGAGTTGATATCAAAAACCAATCAGATGCAACTGCTGGATTTACTCAATTACAATCTGTTCAAAACATAAATCATTATTATGGAATCACAATCAAGTTAAAATCAAGGCTTAATACAATTCATTGTGAGGTATTAGAGCAGATACTGTAAACAAAGTAAGTGTATGGCACAATCATTAAAATATTAGTGATGATTGGATGTTTTTCTGATGCTCTGAAGGGTCGTCAGCAGGTTCCCAAAAGTTTTCTGTACTCATGTTTGATGCAGCTGTAGATGCAATGGTAGAAGCGCCTGTCTGACACCATGAGGTCAGTGACGATCTCAGTGTGGTCAACTCTGGGCAGCAGGTAGAGCGACACCTTTATGGACAGCGTGGTGAGGAGATCAGAGAGCTTTATGGAAGATTCAAAAGGAACGATAATGTCATTGGTCCCGTGGAGCAAAACAAACGGAGGCACTCTGGCAGAAATGGAAACAAGAGAATATTGTGTGAGAAACGTGAGAAAGGGCAATAACTTCATACTATTATATACTATATATATATTTTTGTGAGGACTCTTGTTGTGTTTATTTTGATATTTTCCCTCTATTAATGGATAAGGCACCAGTAGGTTTTGGAAATATGCCTGAATATGAATGCTCTACATTATTTGTTGTGTGGATTCATTATATAGAAATCGACATCCATGTACTATAGATTGCCATGGAATGATTACTGTATATATATATTATTATGGTTACTATAGAGGGGTTGTATTGAAGTTTAAGCTCTATCCATAGTAATGGATATGTGAATGAATGTTATGCACTTCTGCCTGATTTCATGTGGAAGCTGTTGATTGGTGCACAAAAAACAGTCACCCCCTACAAAAGACGGCTTCTCAGGATGTGACACCATTTGTCGTCTTGTCTCACCTGTTCAGTTTGTCCTGGCTCAACGTCTTCAGTAAGTGTGTTGGTGAGTAGTACGGGAAGTTCTCCACTCCATTCATGGCTTTATGCATGGTGGAGACATATTCGACTGCCCGCTTCTGCTCGTGCTCATAATGGTCCATGATGTTGTACACGCCACTCAGGCCTGTCCGGAAAAATATGAGAGATCAACTGAAAAGAATTCTGGCAATCAATTTTCGGAAAAAATATGAAAGAGGGAGATGTTTAAAGTCCTATTCAGATCACAGCAAAGGCAATAAAAAACATTTTCAACAACAATTCAGAAGCCACAAAATTATCTTTGTGACACACATACATTTATTAAAGTTGAGTTTACTTTAGCACAAAACATGGTTGCAATTGTGACTGATGCACTGCACATAAATCCTTACCAATAACTCCTCTAATTGCCAGTGTAATGTCCTTCAGCTTGCTGGCCTCTATGAAAAGCTCCTCTCTTGCATCAATGAGAAACAGAGTGGTCAGTGCACACAAATGTGCACCCGCTGAATGGCCTATTAATACTATGTTGTCCTATAAAAGACAAAAAAACACAACAACATGTGTAATGACATTATTTAAAGTGAACACTGGGTCAATGTGGATCAGTACTCTCCAAGAAAACATTATTATATTAGCTTGTTAATAAATTAGAAACCGATCAGATCGTTTGGATCAGTGCTACTCATCCTGAAAGATAAATGTTTTAGAATTTATTCATGATATGAGTTTAGTCTGTGAGCTTAAAGGACCCATGAAATTGCTTTAATATAATCATTTCCCACATGCTTGGACAACTTTTTTTCTGCATGAAAAGGGATTTTGGTAAATGGGAATGGATTCAGGAAACGTTAAGCTACTTGCAGGTTTTTAAATTATTTTTTGGAACATATAAAAGATTTCCAACTTTTGGGGGTTTAAAATAAATGGTCAATCTTACCATTATAATCTGAAAGTTTTCCTCAATTTCCAAAGAATCCCTGATGTTATATCTTATACTTATCTTACTTGAATACTAAGATATTTCTTACTTTGTCAAAGTTGAACTTCTCACCACTCTCTTGGACCCAAACCAAGCAGTCAGCAATATCTTGGACCATCCCTAAAACGTTCCCCTGGCAATTAGATGAAACAAGCAGTCAGTTCAGATACCACAGTAACATTTATAATGAAATGTCTTATCTGTCATTTGAGTTACTGCAGTATAATTCTTACTTACAGTTCATAAATATGAGAAATACTGTTCATATTCCAGTGACACTCTGAATTTGAAGAATTGTTTGTTGAATAAATCTTTAACCCAATTAGACAACGGTGTGCTGTTCTAAAGATTTTACCTTTGGATAGGTGAAGTAATCGGGACATATGACAGTTGCACTCAGTTCTTCAGCCATCTGCCTCGCCAGTAGACAGTAAATGGATCTATCTCCGGAGCCCCATGCGCCTCCATAGACGAAAACCACCAGCGGTGCAAGCACATCTTTAGACATGCCCACATTTGGAGGGTGGTACAAGTCCAGCTTGTTGCTTCGGCGGCCAAATTTTATTCCCTTTGAGTCCAGGCAGACAAAACTGTGAACTCTGACACAATTTTTAGGTATTGCATAACAAATGTTCCATCGAGTTAAAGTGATGAATGCTGAGACAAACATAACTTTAAGATTATTTCATTTTAATATTTACTAAAATGTCTAGCCCCTGCCATGGAAAGACACATACACTTCTAACTTTGTCTTTCTAACTTATCGTTAACACACCTTTTCGTAATGCTTACGGTTTTCGTCATTCTTGTACCATGACTTCCACTGAAAGTAAAGTCTCCCATATTGCAGATATTTAAGAGTTTCCAGCACAGCTTTGGTCAAACAGTATATTCGCCTGAAGGAGAGGCCAAACATGAAAAAGGGGATTAAAAACTAACTCTTCCTAATGAGTAAAAAACAAGTACAGATCTACAGTATTTTACAAGTTACCTTGGTTTTAGTGCTTCTATGTACTTCTTATATCCAGGCTTATTGGGCCAGCCATAAATCCACTGGGTAGCTAGAGAGATGGAGTATGGGAGGCCCACCAACAGGACGCCTACCGACACAGGCAGTGACATGTGATATTTTAACCCTGACCTTCAAAAGTAAAAAGAAAATACATTAATATATTTCTCTTTCAAAAGTAATATCACTCAATGTTCTTTAAAATGTGATCTTTGAGAAGCTCTTACATGTTGTGGTTCTGTCTGTCTGTCTTACCTACAAAGAAAAGAGAAACCTGTCATTGGTTATATTGCTATCAGATACAATGTTTAATAAATAATTTACTAATGTTTCATAGATCACTTATGAGGCATTAATAAATGGGTTGGCAGGTTGTGTTCATCATCATCCAGCTTTTTGGGTCATCATAAAAAAAGCTCCAATCGACCGTTTGATCACTAAACTTTTAGAAAAATGCTGCAGAGCATCAAAATCCATTTGCTATTTGCAATAAACGACCTGATGGATTGCTATTAAAAAAAACCTTCTTATTAATCATATTTATGATTCCAAATTAATTACTGAGTTTTGCTGTTGGCTTATTAGAAAGTGAGACCCTTAATATCACTGCCTTATTAACATTTGTAAATGCTTGACTGATGGCTAATAAGTAGAAATGAATTAGACACGTATTACCCTTAATTAATGACTTAACACAGCCAGAGAACATTTTCACAACCTGGCTACCCAAACGTTGTTTTAATTAATGGCTTATGACTTATCTATAGAACATTATTCAATGGTGTATATATATATCATTAATAACGCCATTATATATACAACCTTAATATTGGGTTACTTAGAAAGTTGTACCGTTACCCAGTTTTCTTTACATGTACCAGTGCGCCCTCTAATGGGCCTTTACACAATAACGCCGCTGCTTGTTACAAGCTTCATCAGTGCTGCTTCTACTCAGACATGTCTATGCTTCTACTCGGTTAAAGAATAACACACATCACATCATCCTTTGATAAGGGATACTGACGTCGCATGGTCATTTCATATTAGCTAGCTAGCTATGAGCTAAATTTGAGCAATTAAGGTTACATGTTGTGGTCACCTGCTTTTCACATTTTCGGTGTAACGGTAAAACTAAGTTAACCTTAACGTTAGCTCTTTCAATTTGAACACGGTAATGTTAACGGTAGCTACACCGGAAGCCAGCGTAAACATATCAAAATATAATCATATGTAGCACTTAATGCTTAAGCCCATGTCCCGATGTGGTTTGGTATTGAATTCTTTGACTCGGATGAAACGATGTGGTGGATAACCTCACACATTACCTGACTGTCCTCCAAGCCGGTGTCGGCCTCACACATACAAAGTTAAATACGGCTAAGCGAGAGGATAAACCTCCTTACCTTCCGTTTTGGTAAGGAAAACCAGCTAGCTTCCGGTGTTCGTCAGAAGTATTAGCTAAGTATTGTAAACCAAGTGAGTAGCCGTATAGCTGATAAAAATTATAATACACAGATAAAGTATGTAATCTATTTATTTATTAATTTGGGTACCCGCTGATGTGCCCACGTAAATTAAGTTTTGATGTGTCAAATTACACGGGTTTTTATCTTTTGATACTCAACATCTCTGCACTGATACCCCGGAAATAGATACTAAAGAACCCTAAAGAACGAGCCCCTTTTATGTAAATAGCGGAAATCTAGTTTGTTTGTCAGGTTTATTGTTGATAATTGAATATTTGTTTTCTTCTCGTAACTTGAAGTCAGTTTACTATCTTTTACTGGATTTTTAAACTGCGTCTCACAGTCTTCCCCAGCAGATGGACCTGTGGTTGGCTCATGTAGTGGACACATTGTTATCTGCTTCGGTTGCATAATGACAGCTGTGCAAACTCTGTGCTGAGGAAGACCATGAAATGTGTCTGAAAGCTAATTTAAAAAGGAGTGGACCTGCCCTTGATTAAGCTATTGGCTAATTTAATCTTTTAACTTCTGCTCAACAGTTTAGTGAGGGTTAAGTTGGGGTGAACTTGGTAAAACTAAAGTAGTCAAACTATATGGTTTTATTTAAGGATAGATATATATATATATATATATATATATATATATATATATAAATAAATAAGTATTTGAACACCCTGCTATTTTGCAAGTTCTCCCACTTAGAAATCATGGAGGGGTCTGAAATTGTCATCGTAGGTGCATGTCCACTGTGAGAGACATAATCTAAAAAAAAAAAAATCCAGAAATCACAATATGATTTTTTAACTATTTATTTGTATGATACAGCTGCAAATAAGTATTTGAACACCTGAGAAAATCAATGTTAATATTTGGTACAGTAGCCTTTGTTTGCAATTACAGAGGTCAAACGTTTCCTGTAGTTTTTCCACCAGGTTTGCACACACTGCAGGAGGGATTTTGGCCCACTCCTCCACACAGATCTTCTCTAGATCAGTCAGGTTTCTGGGCTGTCGCTGAGAAACAGAGTTTGAGCTCCCTCGAAAGATTCTCTATTGGGTTTAGGTCTGGAGACTGGCTAGGCCACGCCAGAACCTTGATATGCTTCTTACAGAGCCACTCCTTGGTTATCCTGGCTGTGTGCTTCGGGTCATTGTCATGTTGGAAGACCCAGCCTCGACCCATCTTCAATGCTCTAACTGAGGGAAGGAGGTTGTTCCCCAAAATCTCACAATACATGGCCCCGGTCATCCTCTCCTTAATACAGTGCAGTCGCCCTGTCCCATGTGCAGAAAAACACCCCCAAAGCATGATGCTACCACCCCCATGCTTCACAGTAGGGATGGTGTTCTTACGATGGTACTCATCATTCTTCTTCCTCCAAACACGGTTAGTGGAATTATGACCAAAAAGTTCTATTTTGGTCTCATCTGACCACATGACTTTCTCCCATGACTCCTCTGGATCATCCACATGGTCATTGGCAAACTTAAGACGGGCCTTGACATGTGCTGGTTTAAGCAGGGGAACCTTCCGTGCCATGCATGATTTCAAACCATGACGTCTTAGTGTATTACCAACAGTAACCTTGGAAACGGTGGTCCCAGCTCTTTTCAGGTCATTGACCAGCTCCTCCCGTGTAGTTCTGGGCTGATTTCTCACTTTTCTTAGGATCATTGATACCCCACGAGGTGAGATCTTGCATGGAGCCCCAGTCCGAGGGAGATTGACAGTCATGTTTAGCTTCTTCCATTTTCTAATGATTGCTCCAACAGTGGACCTTTTTTCACCAAGCTGCTTGGCAATTTCCCCGTAGCCCTTTCCAGCCTTGTGGAGGTGTACAATTTTGTCTCTAGTGTTTTTGGACAGCTCTTTGGTCTTGTCCATGTTAGTAGTTGGATTCTTACTGATTGTATGGGGTGGACAGGTGTCTTTATGCAGCTAACGTCCTCAAACAGGGGCATCTAATTTAGGATAATAAATGGAGTGGAGGTGGACATTTTAAAGGCAGACTAATAGGTCTTTGAGGGTCAGAATTCTAGCTGATAGACAGGTGTTCAAATACTTATTTGCAGCTGTATCATACAAATAAATAGTTAAAAAATAATATATTGTGATTTATGGATTTTTTTTTTTAGATTATGTCTCTCACAGTGGACATGCACCTACGATGACAATTTCAGACCCCTCCATGATTTCTAAGTGGGAGAACTTGCAAAATAGCAGGGTGTTCAAATACTTATTTTCCTCACTGTATATATACAGTATCTCACAAAAGTGAGTACACCCCTCACATTTTAGTAAATATTTCATTATATCTTTTAATGGGACAACACTGAAGAAATGACACTTTGATACAATGTAAAGTATTAAGTGTACAGCTTGTATAACAGTGTAAATGTGCTGTCCCCTCAAAATAACTCAACACACAGCCATTAATGTCTAAACCGCTGGCAACAAAAGTGAGTACACCCCTATGTTAAATTCCCATAGAGGCAGGCAGATTTTTATTTTTAAAGGCCAGTTATTTCATGGATCCAGGATACTATGCATCCTGATAAAGTTCCCTTGGCCTTTGGAATTAAAGTAGCCCCACATCATCACATACCCTTCACCATACCTAGAGATTGGCATGGGGTACTTTCCATAAAATCATCTCTCAATGCAAATCAAACCAGTTATTAGGCTAACCGACATAAAACCATGCCAATCTCTAGGTATGGTGAAGGGTATGTGATGATGTGGGGCTATTTTAATTCCAAAGGCCAAGGGAACTTTATCAGGATGCATAGTATCCTGGATCCATGAAATAACTGGCCTTTAAAAATAAAAATCTGCCTGCCTCTATGGGAATTTACTGGGGTGTACTCACTTTTGTTGCCAGCGGTTTAGACATTAATGGCTGTGCGTTGAATTGTAAAATGTATTGAAATGCCACAGTCTAATAACTAGGCCAATAGGCTACATGCAGGCATGCAGCAGCAACTTCCCATCAATTGTATGAACCACGCTGAAGACTAGTGTTTTTTTTTCCCCCACACACAATTGTGGTCAATTATTTGCCCCTCCAACATCTTACTTTACCAATGACTCAAACAGTTAATTATCTTGGGATTTTCCACATAGATCTCAGGCCTACTGCTCAGGTTTGTTTTTCTTATTTCCACACATTAATTCAGGTCAACATCTAGCAAGACAAGATAAGAGATTCTCAAAAGCTTTTCATAATGACACTGGTCTTAATATATGTGAGCATTAGAACATAAGCAAATTTTGGTTGAATAATAGATTTCAATTTAGCTAGCCACAGCAATATAGTGCTACTGTGATGAAGACATGTATAAAGATATTTCTTACAAGCTTTAAGTTTATGTTATTTTGTGAGATCATGGTTTACCTCCGGTTTCTTTTCTTACTTCTTACTACTTTTGTGGATTGCAAAAGGTATTTTTATCAACTAATGAATCAATCATAATTCTTATAGCAATAAAAACAGATGTTATATGTACATCACTTTAAAAACACATACACACACTGTGAATCCAATTTTCTTGTTTCTGGGAATTCATTTTTACAAAAGCATACCTTTGTTCTAAGTATCACTATCACAGAATTGGTTGTGTTTCATCAAATGCTGTTTGCACATTTGCTTCCAATAAAAACTTCAAAAAGCCAACTACTGATTTCAGCCTTTATTGGAAGTGTGTTTAGCTTGCTGCATTACAAAGTTATCCGATTAAATATACTTTTATTTATTAATCCAATTGATTATATTTTTTAAACAGTGCATCAGTAGACTTACAGATAGCAGCACTTCCAGCATATGCACAGCAGAGGGAGGAAGAATTCTATCACTTGCTCCTTGAATTGTAGTTTCACAATTTTATTCTGCATGTCTTGCCTGCAGTAATTCAGCCATATGGCATCTACCCAATTAAAGGAGACTAAACATAAGACAATATGTGAATTTAAAACAGTTTATGCTTGCTTCACACTGAAGCACAAACTGGACAGCATATCAATGTGTTAGAAATTGTTTTATGGACTGTACCAATTGTTCTATTGTTAGTTTTAAGTTTGAGCCCTTTAACTACTGTACACAGTTATATTACTGGGCTATTATTACCCACCTCAAGTTTCTGCAAGCTCTTCGTCATATTGTTATGACAGTGGCTGCTGTGAAAAATGCACCAATGTAAGTATTTCTGATGTTTGGGAAATTGGAACAGTATCATAGATTCCTTTATGGAATCATGGCAATCTGTTAACGATGTAATTCAATAGAGATATTGTTTGGTCCAATTATTACTGCTCTGTGCTCTGTTCATGCCCACCTTGCACTGAATAATTCTCTTTAAATTCACAGAGGGTAGTGCAGTACTGGACAGTGGTTTCATTGGCCATGACCATGGAAAACCTTGGATTCAACATTGCAAATTCATTGAAAGCAGAGCAGCGTACAAGCGCTGACCAGCACAAGGGTTATTGTTATGTTTGGCCCCACAGCGGAGCCTCCAGCCCTGAGTGCGTGTGTGGTTGTTCCTCCATCTGCCACGATGTGGGGAGGCCCAGGTGCTTTTTCAGAAGCCACAGTGGAAACGTAGCTGTTGAGTGAGTGCAAAGTCAGGCATTCAGCCGTCAGTATGAGCAAAGTCAGCCCGTTTTGAATGCTGTGGTAAAAATTCACAGCATTTACCATGTCTTTTTAAGAATGATATTATCCTTAAGGGAATTATTGTATGCATAGTGGTATTAAGATAATAACAATTGACGTGCACAAGCCTGTATTCTATGTAGGTATAGAGGAGTGTTAGGGAGCTATTCATCGTTCTTTGTGGAAAAGGTTTTAAAAGTCATTTTATTTTGTAGTCAAGTGGGAAACCATAAGAATACAGCATCTGCTTTTAGGCCTGTATTAGAGTGGAGTGTACAAATGCTGAAAAGCAGTGACAAGATGTCACAATCATATTTTTTGCTCTCTGAGAATTCAGATCACATCAGAGCTCAGAGATTCTGTGGATGCTGCAGGTAAGCACAGTGACCCATCACACTACCTCAGGGTGTCAAGCAAGCAAACACCCTCTTACTGACATGTCCTGGAGTAAGATGCTGTATCACTACCAGCTGAAGTGATGCTGTTCTCACTGTTGAGGAAACCAATATGACTGGTATCAAGAGGATACCAGTCTGTTCCCTTTTTATGTGTTTAATATCAAAAGGTTAATTTTATCCTTTTTTTTTTTTTTTTGGCCCAATTGACTCCACTTTAAATACAGTAACAGACAATGAACAACAACTTTACCTCTAAATATTCTCAGGGGCAGATTGGCTTAAACCAGGAAACAGGGAACAGTTGAAACAGGTCTTTCTGACACAGTTAGATGATTACTATCATATGCTGATTGCACGTAACTAAGATACAGAATCAAGACAGGAGGGCATTAGGGGTGGGAATCACCAGAGGCCTCCCGATACAATATCATCACGATACTTATGTCACGATATTATTGCGATTTTAAACATATTGCAATATTCTGCTATATATTTTATAATTGATTACCTTTTTTCCATCTTCAAATTTTTCCCAATTTCAAATTATGTCCCCAAAGGGAAACATTGTCAACATCTGTTTTATTTAAAAAGATAACTTTGTCTGTTTGTTCATCTCACTTCAATTGTATTGCTGCAAAATGGAATTGTCAAGCAGACAAACTGACCAACACATATACAGTATGTAGCATAAATGAGTACACCCATGCTAAATTTGACTAAAAAGAGGTATAAAAAAATCATCTTTTGGAAATTGATCTTAATGCCTTAATTAAAAAAAATGAGGAAAAGTCCAACCTTTAAGGACACCAATTTTCTTTGTGAATGAATAATGTATTGTGAATAAATAAATGTTCTTCCTTAAAATAAGGCATAAGTGAGTACACCCCTATGTTAAATTCCCGTAGAGGCAGGCAGATTTCTATTTTTAAAGGCCAGTTATTTCATGGATCCAGGATACTATGCATCCTGATAAAGTTCCCTTGGCCTTTGGAATTTAAATAGCCCCACATCATCACATACCCTTCACCATACCTAGAGATTGGCGTGGGGTACTTTCCATAAAATCATCTCTCAATGCAAATCAAACCAGCTATTAGGCTAACCGACATAAAAACATCATATCATATCAGTAGTATTGCAACTTAAGTGTAAAAACCAACAGAAGGCTGATAGGGTTGATATTTACATGCACACCCACAGGAGCAAGTCTGGTCAAAGCCATATCAGCTCTACATGGACTCACTGAAACATTTGAACTTACATTTGTCTTAAAACCTGCATATCCATAGTTAGACACATTGAAAATCCAGGAAAAAACAATCAAAAACACCGACAAACTCATTCAATCATTAAAATCATTAAATAAATAAATACAGCATCTCACAAAAGTGAGTATACCCCTCACATTTTAGTAAATATTTCATTGTATCTTTTAATGGGACAACACTGAAGAAATTACACTTTGCTACAATGTAAAGTATTAAGTGAGAGATTGGCATGGTTTTATGTCGGTTAGCCTAATAGCTGGTTTGATTTGCATTGAGAGATGATTTTATGGAAAGTACCCCATGCCAATCTAGGTATGGTGAAGGTATGTGATGATGTGGGTCTATTTTAATTCCAAAGGCCAAGGGAACTTTATCAGGATGCATAGTATTCTGGATACTATGCATCCTGATAAAGAGATGATTTTATGGAAAGTACCCCATGCCAATCTCTAGGTATGGTGAAGGGTATGTGATGATGTGGGGCTATTTAAATTCCAAAGGCCAAGGGAACTTTATCAGGATGCATAGTATCCTGGATCCATGAAATAACTGGCTTTTAAAAATTAAAATCTGCCTGGCTCTATGGGAATTTAACATAGGGGTGTACTCACTTATGCTCCCTGTATTTTAAGGAAGAACATTTATTTATTTACAATACATTATTCATTCACAAAGAAAATTGGTGTCCTTAAAGGTTGGACTTTTCCTCATTTTTTTAATTAAGGCATTAAGATCAATTTCCAAAAGATGATTTTTTTATACCTCTTTTTAGTCAAATTTAGCATGGGTGTACTCATTTATGCTACATACTGTATATGTGTTGGTCAGTTTGTCTGCTTGACAATTCCATTTTGCAGCAATACAATTGAAGTGAGATGAACAAACAGACAAAGTTATCTTTTTAGATAAAACAAAAAAAAAGCATTTTCAATTTCCAAAAGATGATTTTTTATTCCTCTTTTTAGTCAAATTTAGCATGGGTGTACTCATTTATGCTACATACTGTATAATAATAGATCGATACTTGGCGTCTGTGTATCGATACAATACTGCCACAGAAAATGTCACGATACAATGCTGCATCGTCCTCCCCACCACTGGAGGGCATAAACGTGACGTGATAAACACAACAGATTTCTTACAAGATTTCATGTCTAGGTGCATTATCAATGCTGCCACCAGGGGCCTGAGATTTCATGACATTGTGTTTTTAATTGCTTTAATTCAGAATACCACAACATGGTATTATTTAGTCATGGTCTTAGGGGAGAACTTGTGGTACTAAACCCAAAGTACATTTTTAACTAATATATAAACACTTGCCTCAAGGTGAAGTCTTTGAAAAGAGAAAGTTGAATTTCCAGAATATCTGTTAATGTCTCATATAATTGTTCCTGTAAAATTACAAGTTGTGACATGCTTATTACTGGTGTAACTGACAGGTGACAAAAGCAACACTCAGAGGAGTTGGTGCACAAATCTAACTGGAAAAGCTGGTGATACTGGTTGTCTCTTTGAAATCAGATTGTTCAGTCTCTTTTGCACATTTAACCTGTGCTTTTGTAGTTTACTATTTAAAACTAGTCTACTATTTAAAAATAGGAAATAAAACCTAAACATAAAGGTGAATCACATATCCCATTTCCTGTAAGTAGGCTATCAAAGAATTGATGTATCATATGGAATAATTTCCTGATATAGTGTTTTGTAACTTTGTGAGAAAATACTTTCTAATGAAACAAAGTGTTAAATGTATTTGAAAATGTATGTATGCATTTAGTGGCTTATCTGGTTTTATTTGAACCATTTTCACATTAATGTTATGTGTATTATCTTTTTTAGGATGTGTTTGTCCATCTCTGCTTCCGGTGAGTCATTGTGGGTGTTTCACATAAAACAGAAGCTGAACAAAGCGTACACTTTGTGTGTATGCATGCATAGTCCTTCACCTGTAAAAAAAAAAAAAAAAAAGAAAGCATAGGGAGTGCCGATAAGATTGTCAAGAGATGAAATACAAAAAATATGTAAGGTACACTGGAAAAATATGTAAACTATGCTGTGTTTTTTTTTCCAATTTCTGAGTCCTAAAATATGCAGATATCTTTTTGTGAAGATTTTTTAAGTGTGCACATATACAAACATGGGGTTTGTTTGTTCAACTTTGTAAAATCATTAGTGATTAGTCTTTGATTATAAATGGAAACTCTAAATGTCAGGAGGAACAACATAAGTGTTGGGCGTACAGATGTCTACTTGTATCTGTATCTTAGCTGTTGAATGTGTGTTTGCTGATGTAAATGTGTATACACTGGCCTGTTTACTTCCCCCACTGTGACCCAGTCCCCCTGAGCCCTTCACTGATGCGTGGTGCCGAGCCAGGCCCAAAACATGATGCTTCTGTGTTTCTCCTTCCACTTTCCCTTCCATCCGCTGTGCTGCACAACCCCGACTCAGCCGGAGTCACTGAGGAATTCTGCTCTCAGTGGGCTCTGGACCTCAGGACACAAAGCCATCTTTTCACGGGGACTTCACAAACACACCAGGCCCAGAGAGAAACTTGCTTTGACAGGGGGGGACCATGGAAACTGGCACTGACCACAAGGCCCAGTTTCTAGGTATCCCTCTGCCCGGAATCACACCCGAGTCCCGCAGACGCCAGAGGAGCAGCGAAGACAGAGGTGTTTGCGCTCAGAAGGTGATGCAGTTTTTCAGGGGGCCCACTGATTGATTGGAGAGAAACAGAGCAACCATTCTTGTCAGATGCACTGGATGAATGCTAACAAGCCTGTGAGGATGCTCAAGAGTGCATTCTTTAAAAAAACTAGTGGAGAGGGTTTGGCAAGATAAGGTAGTTGATGGGGAGATTGACTAAGCAAAGAAAGGATACTTTAAGTGAGCATGTGTGTGTGTGTGTGTGTGTGTGTGTGTGCGCACGTGCGCGTACAGGTTGATGGGGTTCAGAGGTGCATCGCTGCAACAGTCTCGTCTTTATATAGTCCAAGCTTTTTGCAGAGAGCACAAGGAGCACAAGGAGTCAAGTTTCAGTGTGTCATGTGTCTTTCCAGCACTGACCTAATCAACAGACGGTAAGAGCTTCACTCCACCGTGCAGCCCTAAAAAAAACTTTTGAATATTCAAAACCTGACATGACTGATCACCTTGGAGAATATATTTTGAATTGTCAACTGAATTTTCCTTCACATAAATAAGATGTTTCCACCATAAATTGGTGCATAAAAATGTATCAGAATGCAGGAAATTTAGTGTTTGACGCTAAAACGTTCATGGGGGAGGACCTCCAGACCCCCCACTCAATGAATCCCCCCAAAGGCACATTATCAGCCACAAAAAAATCGTATCACTATTTGTTGATGCCCAAACCAACATCTCTTACTGCCCCCCCGATTCAAATCAGTCTAGAACGGGATCTGCTTTAATGGCTCAAGCTGCTTTAAATCAAAAGGTGTATGTAAATGCATATAAATAGAATGATACTGAATGTTTAGCTATAGCTTAACCTAGCTTACGTGTCTAAGATCACGATTGTGCTCCTTGCTCAAACTGCCACAGTCTGGCGGCTGCATAGTGTTCTACTGAATCCTCTGTACATGTAGCCTGCATGGAGAATCTGATGTTTGTGTCTCTTCTAAGAGTTTCTCTTTGTAGTCTGGGACCAATACCAAGACAGGATGTTTACTGGTGATCCATATAAATAAAACTAACACTAAAGGTGACTTTATTGTCGCTGCCCTGGAAATATTTTAGTGTGCCATCGTGCTATTTACAAGAATTATGTTAAATATATGAACAAAGAAGCTTAGTGGTAGGCTGCTATTATCCAGGTAGCAGGTTAATCCACTCATAAAGTATTTATTGAAAGTAAAAACTAAATTAGAGGCTGACAACCTCCTGAAGCCTTTCCTTTCTTTCTTGTTCACTTAGAGCTGTCCACTCGTGTTCGGATCATTAATTATCAGACAGATGTTAAAACCAGGTCAAAACCGGTTAGTGAATAACCAGGTTATGCCAGTTCTCCCCATATACTAGTCTGGCTATCACCAGACCAAGCTCAATCTTTTAAGATTGAACATTAGTTTGGAGAGTCTGCTCTGTATTTTCTGCTACACAAGAGGTGTGATCAACGGGCATAGTTGAAATTACTCTGTACGCAATTGGATAGTCCTTCAACCAATCAGACCAACGATCCAGGTGACGTAGCAGCGACAGCGACATCAACGGGTTGCTGCGCTTCTGTGGCTGCTATGTTGAATGTAAACAAAAAGCTAGCCAGACTAGCTTGCCGTCGCTTCTCTATCGTCATTGTGTTAAACCCGCCAATAGCACGCCAGGTGGATAAGCCAGTTTGTGATTTGTCCCCGCAGATTTGTAACGGAAGCAGGACAGAAAAATGTACAGGTTTCCAGCCTGAGCTGCAGGGCGAAATCAAGTCACCGGCAGATCAGGCTGGGTTTACCCAGTCTACCCGTATACATGAGAAGAAAGATGGGAAGAATGACGGAGTAACTCTACCTCCGGTAAAGTAGGTGGCGTTCTGCAACGCGCAACTGGCTTTTTCTTCCAGTAGACCAATGCAAAAATTACATCGAACGACCACTAAATTAGTAAAATTTAACAACTTGTTTGATATGTTGTTTCATTTACACACTCTTGTCACAGCAAAGGAAAGCACAGTGTTCTCGCCAGATGACTGACAACTTGTTTGGCTCATTATTTCTGTAACCAGTGCCGGATGGAATTAGCTAACTAACATTAACATTAGCCAGCTGCCGCGGCTCTTTTGCCAAGAAACGGCGTTGACAGCCTCGGAGATGGACAATCTGTTTAGCTATCTCACGATGTCTCCTGCTGCCTCGGCGGGGAGTAAAACAGATGGACCGCAGGCCTTTTGCTGCCGATGGCCCACTGACTCGGGGATCGCTGTTTTGTTTTAACCGGGGTAAGGTGTTTACATGGGGTTTGAGAAATCGGGGTATTGCCCGAATATAACCCGAATATAATAATTTTTTTAAACTGCATACAGGCACTGTGTGTTTGTCTGTCTGCATGCGTAAGCCCCATGAAAGGTTAATGACCTGTCCAGTGTGTGTACCTTTCCTATCTCTTTTAGATTGGCAAGATCCAGCTCCTTATGCCCTTGAATCCAAAAAGAAGCATAATAGTAATGTGTTATAGCAGTAGCCTGGTATGTTTTACTTCAGCACCCTTTTGTTTGATTTTTAGTTCTTTGCGTGCAGCGTCCACAGCTAGGATTTAAGACATTCCTTTCACAGCCTGTACTAGTATCAAATACTGTTAAACTGAAATACATAAACATTCCTTTTTCAAATTAAGGTAAGCTAAGGTATTTTAGATTTTTACACAAAAACGTCAGTGTATAGTTCCAGCATAAACACTGGTGTTACTTTCACCAAACTATTCTGGCTTGGCCTTGAAACTGCCTCATATAGAATTATTTCAAGCTGGACATTGCTCTTCATTTGTCCAGCGACTAGATTCTTTACAAAACCCCATGGGAACAAAAAACCGCAGCAAAGTGTACAGGGGGAGTGAGTTAATGACTCCAGCACTGTTCTCTTTGATCTGCATTGTCATGGAGTGCTCACTGTAAAGGCTAACAATGAAAGACAGCACCGACACTGAGCAACTGAGTTCTGCCTCAGGCATGCTGACATTTAGGTGCATTAAATTCTCCCAGAGCAGAAAGGAGCCTCATTTTGTTTCAACATTTAATTAGCAACTGTTCACATTGTTATAGAATAGTTAATCAGAGACTATTGATCTCCAAATAAAAACTAAATAGTGCAACTACATAACTTTAAATGATATTATATGACATGCATATTTCAGTTTGGATCATTTGCCTTACTGGAACTTTTTCAGCACACCTTAATATGGAAGCATATAGTATAAGATACAATGTCAGGAGTTCAACGTAGCTCACAGCCTTTATCATACAGTCTGTTTGCACTACTTAAAGCTGCAATTAATCAGTGTGATCCAGTCCCCGTTTTTCCTCTTGGAAGCCTTTATTACAAAATATTCAAAGCCCATCCCGGTACTTCACATTCAGTTACGCACGTGATTGAGAACGTGACGTAATTTTGTTAGTTTCGTAAAGTAAAAAAAATAAAACTCACTGTTTAATTTTATTTTCACCCTCATTGTTAGACACTTCTTTCCAACAGTGGTCCAGGCAGGGCCTGAGCACAGTGACAGATATGTTCAAAGACAATGTTTTTATGTCTTTTACTCAGATAGTCAGCAGATTTAATATTCCAAAATCTCACTTCTTTCGGTACCTCCAAATAAGGAATTTTGTCAAAAATAATTTCACAACATTCCCCCATCAACCTCATGCCTGCTGGTTAGAGGATTGTTTTCATGAAGGCCCTTCTGAACAACTTGATATCCAAAATCTATCAGCCGATAACCAACATCAGTAGAATTCATCGTGTGGGAAGTATGAATGTCTGTACAAAGTGTCATTGAAATCCATCTAATAGTTTACTGGGTGAGGTCAAAACCAGGTGGCCAGTCAGTGAGGGCAAAAGTCAGTGCAGATAAACAGCCAATTTCCAGAAGAAGGCAGAGGTCATGAATAAACAAAGAGACAGGCAAACAGAACAGAACAAGGACAAGAACAATAACAGTATGTTAGCACAATCATCTGTCTGGCCAAGGATTAGTGTCTGTAGGCAGCGACTGTATATAAACCTATGTGGGGGTTGATGAGGGACAGGTGTTGCTTGATTCCCTCAGTTTATTCAAGGGGGCAGACATTGTGTCTGTATAACAGACACAGACTTATATTTATAATCACAATCTGTTGTGCAAAACATACATACTTTTTAAAGAAAAATGCTGCATTTCTAACTTGTGGATTAACACCCAACTCAACACTGCATAAGAACATTGCAAAACTCAGATAACTATTTAATCCAGCAAGTAAACTCATTGTGACCTTTTCTAGAGGCTATGGAATTTCCTCCAGGGAAAGAAACTAATTTAGACACGACCACACATTGCGAGTATCATTGTGTATGATCATAATCTTGAACCTGACGCTGTACACAGTGTCCCTCCTCAAGTACTTCAAATATTTGAAATTATTTTGCATGATGATTCTTTCAAACTGTCATAGTCAGAATGGTATGAGCATTTATTGAGATATCATATGGTGAAAACATTTATTTTCTTCATGGTGTATCCAGGTATGAGATTCTTTGTTATCCAATCTACAGATCAACAAATATTCCACTAACTGATTCTACGTTACTTTATATTTGTGTTTTGTTGGTAACATCAGGAATGTGGGTTCTCAGGCATAACAAGTGAGCACCTTCTTCATGTAATGATGACAGCTGGTGTCACTAATAACGAAAGTGTGTCATTCTGTGTACAGTAGGAGCAGTGAAAGTGAGAGTATCAGAGTTGATC
This sequence comes from Sander lucioperca, assembly GCF_008315115.2. Lineage (NCBI taxonomy): Eukaryota > Metazoa > Chordata > Actinopteri > Perciformes > Percidae > Sander > Sander lucioperca. The sequence continues at coordinate 5,740,249 of NC_050174.1, read as the reverse complement.
AAGTACAAAACAAAACACCCTGTGATGAAATATCAGATCTAATAATAATATCTAATTTGTCTTTGTCCAACAGCAGACTTTCACCTCTGTAGAATCTACTCTCTATCCACCCCCCCCCCCCTATTTTCTATTACCTATATAAATTTGTCGTATTTACCAGAGAAACAGAGATAAGGCCTACTGGTGTCTCACGGCATGTTGACAAAGGAAAACAAAATACCAAGGGAAGTGACTAACTCGTCTTATTTTCTCTGGAACAATCTGCCTGACTGATGATCTGAAACGGAAACTTCCTTTTTCTCAGGAATATGATAAGCTATTGTGTGTGTTTGTGCATCTGTGTGTCTCTGTTTGTGTCTATGGGATGGTTCTGTGGTTTGTCAATATCTTTTGGAGGGTGGGTGGTTGTCAGTGTTGTTTGTTTGTCACTTGTTGCTGTATGCACTTTAAACCATGTTGTGTTTACCTGTCATGAAATGTGCCTAGCCTTACTTTTGGTGGTAAAACTTTATCTCTCATGAACCCTCGAAACACCTCTCTGTCCTTAAGTTGCCATTGGCCTAAAAAGTAAATGTAAAATGAGATTGACTGTATGACTCCATTAATAGCATCCTCATGCTTGCTAATGTGTGCTAATGTGTGTGCCAGAATATGGCCAACGGTGTCCTCTCAAATGTGGCTTGAGTGCATCAGTACAGACAAATTGCTCTCAGACATCAACAAGAATGAGTTGCTTCTTTAAATCATTTAATCCTTCCAGGAGTAATAAGTGAAAAACTAAACTGTCCATTTTCATAGAACTAGAAGTGATACCCTTAGAAACACAGTTAAAGACCAAAATCGGTGTCATATAAGAGATTGAAGAGAACTGAGAGCAGACACACTGTGGGGTGTCACTGGTGTTAAATGTCATTAGTCTACAGTCAAGAAAAAAAGCATATCACATACCAAATACCTGTAGGAGGGCAAAGGGGTGGGCAGACAGATTATGACTTATATTGAAAAAAGAACTGAAACAAACAAAGTTCTCATTTCTTTTCAAAATGCCACAAGAGGAAGCAGGTATGATTTCAAATCCATCTAGTACTGTAAAATGCCACCGGTTTACAAATGACATGAAAATGCCAGGGGGTAATACAGACAGACATGAGCTGTTAACATGTACATGTTTCCTTTTGTGATGACACCTGTTATGTCTCACTTTCTCCAGCTTCAGCATCAGACACCAACTCTCACGGCCTTGCATTTATTGTGAACCTTCCAGACCTTGGCTGTATCCCAAATCCAACTGTTGTCGCACAATACAATGCACTAAGCTGAGCTAAGAAAATGAAAGATCCTGCATAGCCAATGCGAAATTGATTAGACCTAACCCTGAAAAAAAATTACATTTATATATTATTAAATTGTTGTCCCAATGATGTTGTGATGGCAAATGTATGAACAGCTCTGGACTTGCAAGGAGGGTGGTGGGCATACAAAGCGTTGGACCTGCAGAGAACCAATCAGCCAGAATTGAAAACACTCATGTAGGTGTGCAGGGCCATTAACACACATTTGTGGTGGTGGTGAGGAAGCAGCATCACTTCAAAGTCCAACTTTGACTGATGGCCAACAGCACATGCATGTATTGCATAGGGGTGGGAATCACCAGATGGCCTCACGATACGATATCATCACGATACTTACTTTATGTCACGATATGATATTATTGCGATTTTAAACATATTGCAATATTCTGCGATATATTGCAATTTTTTTTAACCTTTTTTCCAACTTCAATTTTTTCCCAATTTCAGATTATGTCCCCGAAAGGAAACTTTGTCAACCTCTGTTTTATCTGAGAAGATACATTTCTTTGTTTGTTCATCTCACTTCAAATGTATTACTGCAAATTGGGATTGTCAAGCAGACAAACTGACCAACACATATATAATAATAGGTCGATACTTGTGTCTGTGTATCAATACAGTATTGCCACAGAAAATATTGCGATACTATGCTGTATCGAGTCCCCCCCCTCCCCACACACAGTATTGCATCATCTCTTGTCAGTACAAACGGCAAAAGTACACCTCATCGGTGTGTTCCCGCCTCAGGCCATCACCTGATCCTGATCCTGCTTCTCCCTGCACACTCCCTGTGGCTCGTTCCCTCATCCGTGTCACCTGACCACACTCCTATTTGCTAAATTGCTTGTCTGCCATTGCAAAATGTTCTGCACTTACATGCTACATTATACAATTAAAACACTTTGACAGTGTCTCATTTGCACAATGTCTATTAATTCTAGCTATTTTTGACTGTGCAATACATTCACTTGAATAATAACAGTAGGCTTTACTTGAAAATACCTGAAGATACTTACAAAGATGTAAGGTGACCGTGAGTGTCATGAAAGGTGCCATTAAATAAAATGATTATTATTGTTATTATTATTATTAAAAATTGCTTGATTTTTTTGTGATTTTTTTTTTTGTTGATGGTTGCCATCGTCCCACACTACAAAAAAGTAAAATAATTGTAGATGACAATGTGACAACTTTGGAGACGCATGAGGAAAAAGAATTGCACAGTTACCTATTTTGTTATTATCCTGTATATTTGCTGCTAAAAAAATACACTGTACACATGATGTTTACTTTCAAGTACAACACAGTGCTCTAACAGCAAAGAGCAAAGACAAACTAAAGTTTGAAAAAGGACTAAAAGGAGCGCCTGGGTAGCTCACATGGTTGAGCGTGGGCCCCATGTACAGAGGCTAAGTCCCTGCTGCAGCGGCCGCTGGTTTGATTCCAACCTGCAGCCCTTTGCTGCAAGTCATTCCCCCTTGCTCTCCCATTTAATGTCTTCAGCTGTCCTATCAAATAAAGGCCTAAAATGCCCCAAAAATAATGTTTAAAAAAAGACTAATAATTTAAAAAAAGGACTTTAAGGTTCAGAAGGTAACTTTTATAAAAATATAACTTTTTGTCATGTTTTCTGAAACTGTCCCTATATGCTGACAGTAGTATGAGACAGATAATCCGTGAAAAAAAACATGTTCCTCTGCCTCCTCCTGGTGCTCCAAATGGCATTTGGAAGTTTCCACCACCCGAAGGAAAACAACCAATCAGAGCCTCAGGCCACACTTAAACATTTACGGTATCTTTGCCTTTGCAAATGTATGTTAATTATATGTTGACTGCACAACTAAAATGGTTTCTAGTGACTGTTAGTCAATCTGTAAGGTTTATTTCATGCCAGCAGTTGTTTTATGATGTAGACTAAACTGTTTTAACACAAAGTTTTCTACAGGAATAAGAAAAATCCACCACCAGACAACAAAATGTGTCTAGATATGCATAGACGTAAGTGTTTGACTGTGTTACAATGTTTCCTGTCAGCATTGTCTGCAGCCACTTGATGACCATGGTGACATTGTTGTTTGTGAATGCGGTTGCAGCCAGAGTCTGCATGAAGACAGAAGACAATATAAACAAAACAATCAGGTTTTCATGGCATCAATTTCAGCAAGTTAAACAATAAGTTTAACACCAAAATTGTCTTTCCTGAACCGAAGGTCAGTCAAAAGTCAGAGATTTTACAGGATATGGAATAAAAAACCACCCAGGAGGGCTGAAGCTTTGTAAATACACTGAAATGTTTACATCACTGAACTTCAAAAATCCTTTAATCCGCAGCGTACAACAGCTTAAGAACTCTATCTTACACATATACAGATGATGAGCAGTGCAACAACTGAGGGCAGGAGTACGAGCCAAGAAGGTGCTTAAAGAAAGAAACAAAAACACACGGAAATTCAATCTAAAAAGAAATGAAAAGCCTCAGGGCCAGGTGGAAAGAAAACACCTTTCACAATGTCAATTGTGTTATTTCAATTCATTAAAACATGTTGGATTGTATTGTATTTCAAGAAAACAGTATTTTTAGAATCTGGTACATAAAAGCTGCCTTTTAGGATTAACACGTTTTGCAGTCCACACATGTAGAAACACACACAAAACACCTGTTAATGGAGACTCCGTGACCCAATTGGTGAGAGGTGGTGTGATGTTTATGAGGTGACTGGGATGTGTGTGTGTGTGCGTGTGTGTGTGTGTGTGTGTGTGTGTGTGTGTGTGTGTGTGTGTGCGTGTGTGTGGTTGTGTGTTTGCAGTTGTTGGAGTGTTGGTGGATGGTGTCAGAGGGGCTTTGTGTGGCAAATTACGTGACAGACAGACAGAGTGGTGTGATATCAAGTATATCTTTCAAATGGCTGAACACAGTCTCACACATACACACACTCTTGTTGTCATAACCCCGGTCTGCTGGGAACCCTCGTCTGCTGCCAAACTTTTTGTTATAGAGAACAAAGGTGTAATGCAAGCCACATTTTTCTTCTGAACAACCTGATCTGATGAGCACATTCCTTTCCACTGATGATATTGCCTTCATTATATAATAGAGTAGAAAATGCCATGTGTGTTTTCAGCAATTCACATTTGCGATCAATAAAGGGAGAGAGATTGGAAACAACATGCAACAGAGGTCTCCAGCCGGACTCCAGCCGGACTCAAACCAGAGACGTTGCGGTTTACAGTCAGTGCCTTAAACCCAGAGGTCACCAGGGCAACCAATGCTTTGGAAAATCACCAAAGTGTTGATGTGGTGGACGAGAGCTCTGGGATATACGAGTGAAAATACTTGGGGAGGTGTCCTGATATGCAAAAATAAAGGACCAGGTGCAAATGAGTAAAATATTAACTTTAATTTTATTTTGCTATTGTACACTGTCCAGGGTGCTGCTATTGTGCCAAAGTTATCACACAAGCTTTAAACCTTGCTTGTGGTCATGGTTCGGTCCATAGTGACAGATAACTGATAATGTTTCACAAAGCAGAAGTGCTGTTATCATGGTTACATACAGTTAAGTAAAGGCAGGGGGGGCAGGGGGGGGAGGAATGTTTTTTGATCATGCAAACAAAACATGCAATAATGAAATCCCCCTTTCAATACCATGGATATAGTGTCACTCGGCCAGCCATGCCAAAACTCTTTTTTCTTCAATATCCAGTGGAAAATATTATCAAAATGAAATAGTCATTGCCGCAAGACCAGTGTTGGGCAAGTTACTTCCAAAATGTAATACATTATAGATTACTAGTTACTGTCATTTGAGAGTAATTAGTTATATTACAATATTACTGTCTCTGAATTGTAATGCGTTACACTACTTTTGCATTACTTTTGAGTTACTTTTACCAAAATAACAGGGGAAGTTTGATTTGGCAGCTAGCTTGTGAATCCACTTTAATACATCATAGATTATTCATATTTTGTATAATTAATATAAATATGCAAAGTAACTAAAGCTATAAAAAATAGATAAGTAAAACGTATAATAGGCAATTAGGAGAAAATGAAAATACTCAATTAAAAGTACGGCATTGTTGTAAAATGTTTGTTTATAACACTTGAATAAGAAATTCATGTTGTTTAGTTTAAAACACTCTAAAGGAAATTGTGATTAAAACTCACTATTTACATTATTTACAGTACTTGATTTACAGCTGATTTGTGAAAAGGTAGCCTACACAACCTTATTTAACAGTAATTTAGTATTACTGCGAACCGTCACAGGAAGTGCTTTTATTTTGAAGTAAGCTACACGGAAGTTGTCTGTTGTGTAGCCTACTCTCGCTAGCTTACTGAGATGCAACATGTCCGTCAGGCTCAAGTTGTTCACTTTCTTGTTTGTAAAACTGCAACATATTGAACAGTAAATGGTCACAGTAAAAGACAAGTGCTTTTGGTCGTCATTCGAAGCCATTCCACTACAGGCATAGTTACTCTCCACGGCTGATAAAATGCAATGATATTTACATGTAGCAAGCCTCATCATTAATTCCCGACATGTTTATATCTGTCAGCCGCTGACGTACCGTCACCTGTTGGGACATACATGCTGTCCGTACCGTCTCTGGTTCTGGCTCTGACCACGGGAACAGAAACAGGACAGCTCACTTCAACGCAGTGTAATAACTCCTGAAAATAATATCCATCTCGCAAATGTATCTGTCTCTGCAGTCATCTCAACCATCGAATACAACGACAGGAAAATAATACGGCTTTTTTTTTTCCTGTAAAGAAATGTGTTGGTGAATTCTTAAAAAAAACGCACCACTAAATGTTGCGTTAAAATGCGTTGTAACTCACGTTACTGAGACTGTAACGAGTATAATATTACCGAAATTTAATTAGTAATGCGTTATATTACTGCGTTACAGCAAAAAGGAATACATTACTGTAATTGCGTTACTTTTGTAACGCGTTACTCCCAACACTGCGCATGACACATACTTTTTGATGGCTAAACTCATGGCTCCTGCAAGGACTGTCATCTGGCGGTGCCTGCAGCCGGCTTGCAGTCACCTATTGGCGGCTAAACTCAACTACCAACTGCCGCTGATACGACGGAGCTCTGACGGTGCTCTGTAACCGGCGTCCCAGAGCTCTGTAGCGGCTAAATACAACCAGCAACTGCTGCTCGAATTTAATTGTTCTATCACACTGCAGACTGTTCACGTTACAGCGCTTTACTTAGTTTAAAATAATTCTATTTAGGTATATGTCCCCGCTGGTTATAAAAAATAATTCAGCAGAGGCAGGGATATGTAGACCAGCAAGGGGCAATCCCACGCATCCCCCCCCCCTTCCCCGGAAAATCGCACCCTAAGTAAAGGTTAAGTTTACGTGACAGATTTACAAATGTGGTTGACAGGAAAACTGTTGAATTCTGAATGATTTTCCCAGGTTCGCCAATCAGAAACAAGTATTTTCCATGATAATTACTGTATAGCCACTTCTTCACCACTGCACTTTTGGCTGGAGGATACTTCACTGACTTGTTGACACTAGATTGAAATATGTCCTTCAGATGCTAAGAACACAAAACAAATATGACACTTTAAGCTTGTTGAACTTGTTGCTTTTAGGACGGAAGTCTGTTTTACTGCTTTTGTCTCATTTCGTTGACAAGTCTGGTCATCCATTGATAGAGAGTTTGGCTGCAGGCGTTTCCTGTGATGGCTTTCTTGCTAGCAGCCAACAGAACTTTCTCCAGGATCTTGAGTTGATAGTCTTAGCTTGGCTTTCCCACTTTGTTGTGTTGTTTGTATTATGTCTGACCAGGAAGTTGAGAGGGAAATGTACGTTTGAGCTGCTCTGCTGTGCCTCTGCAACCCTGACCTGGCTAGATAGATGGACTTAAATCAAAGGAGCGGCCCTTTGGTCTCAAGTAATTCCTTCAGGCAAACACAGACACAGGTTGTGTTTACCATGTAATTATTTTAAAATGGTCTTAGGCCTTTTCTTACTGTTGACCTGGTTTCACATACTTTTGCACGAAGCAACAGGCAGGAATTTCACACCTGATACAGCACCTCTGTACCCTCTAATTACATTTAAATGAACTTAATATAGTTGCACTCAAATTTCCATGTGACTTGTTGTGTCTTGGTGAGAGCAGGTCTACAGTAATGGGTTTGAAAGGTTAACTTGCTGTTATTAGATACAAATTCTGTATATGAAAATAAAAAGGCAACTGTATATCTGAATGTGTTAAATTCAGGGTTAAAAGCAGAGTTTGGGTTTTTGAAATGTAAATGAATATATATATATATATATATATATATATATATATATATATATATATATATATATATATATATATATGAGTTATTGTGTCCCTAAAATATCAAAGGTATTAGGGTTTATATTGAAAGTAAAGGATAAGCACTGATAGAAGAAATCTAGACTTGCAAGCAGGTATACCGGGGTTCAAGTACCCGACACAACAGGGAACTACTGTAAAGTGAGTGTGTCTGAAGGTAGACAGCTGCGGTAGCCTGAGAGGAATTTCAACTGTGGATGGAAAAGCAATACATTTCGTGTTTTCTGTCCTTGACCTTGATAGTTTTTCTTACAGGTCAGATTTGCCAAAAAAGCATATTTTGAGAAGAGTTTGTAGTGTTCAAAATCAATTATCCTAAGATATATTGATACAATAAATGAAAATATCAAACAATGATTAGACGATTTCTTCCCCTAAATTTCACCTCTCGTGTGTGGCTTGCTTATTACTAACCAGCAACACGGTTGTATGTGACGGTCATGTTTTGAAGTCTACCTCAGAGGCTTATGTCTGGCCAAGAAAGCTTCCTTACAGCTTAGATAGTCTTCATTCTGTATAGTCTTCATTCTTACAGCTTAAAGGAGAATTCCGGTCGATTTCAACACGTAGCTCTGTTGTTTGTAAAAAAATATTTATTAATTTAATGATTAAAGAAGGTAGTGTCTCCAAACTTACCTCAGTTATAACTTGTCTCCTGCTAGTTGTACTACAGCATTTACTTAAAAAAAAAAAATAAGCATATGCCTATTTTTGAAAATATTTTTGTATCTCTTTTTGGTGTTGTAGTTTGTAGACGGTCCCTAAGCACTCGTCTTGTCGGCTCAACACCGGAACTAAACAGAGCCGAATTAGCACAACTTTTATGCATTTCTTTCACACCTACTGCAGTCAGATTCACTGTGTTCACTCGGAAGGAATCACTTCACATGTGTAGGCACTTGTAATGACATTTCGAACATGTTAAGAGGCTAAAAGCACGTTTAAAACTTGCCCTGTTTCAGCCTCCTGGATGCTAACGCTAGCAGGAGGATAACACAGTGTAGGCAACACAGATTGTGTTCGTTTTTCCCGCTACTGACAGCACTCCAAATTTACAAACAACAGAGCTATGGGTTGAAATCGACCGGAATTCTCCTTTAAATAGTCTTCATTCTGTGCAGCTCAGCACACCAGCAAGCTCATGTGTTTTCCAGCTGTCCTGTAACAGCCCTGCAGCTCAGTCAGTACTTCCGTTAACATTATGCTTGAGCCTTTTTAGTGGTACAAAATAGCGATTTGTTTTTACTTTCCCTGTGCTCCGAATACTAGCGTTGTAATCTTCTTTCAAGCTACAAACACATTCGATTAGCATGAAAACATGTCCCAGAGAACAATCGAGTGGGTACGCATCTGTTATTACCCCTAGGTTCATTTCACGCCGGAATTGTCCTTTAAGCAGGGAGAGCAGCAGTGGCAGGATCCCCCTTGGTACAGAACAGAGCAGCATCAATGACAGCAGACATGACATTGATTAAGTCAGACAACATGAATATACATTTAAAAGGAGGAGCTGGGGTGGAAGTGGGTTGTAAGCGCTAGCAGAGATGCAGCACGGTAGGCTGAAAAAAACAGTTTAAATAGAGCGCTCTATTTGGAAATCCAATCATATGCTTAGGAGGGAATCAGCTGAGCCATCAAATGGTGTGCTGGCTTAGGGAATGTCAGCTTTGAGCTGAGATAATAACCGAGCTTGACTCTGTGACCTGCCTGGACTTACGCTATGCTCCATTTCTAGAACATTTTTTTTTTCAATGTTGTGCACATCCATGTTTAGTGGCAGCCAAAAACTTTCTTTTGTTTAGAAACACAACTTCACATGAATGCTGATGCTGCTCTTTTGATATAGTTAAAAATGTTGATCACAACTGAGCCAGCTCCTTTCGATCAAGGGACTAAAACATAAAAATATAGTAAGAATCACTGATACTTGAAGTAATTTTTCAAGTGATAAAGACATTGTGAACTT
>NC_050174.1:4705569-4825569 GCF_008315115.2 Sander lucioperca | reverse complement strand
ACCTTATCCTTTCTAAATGAAGTGTGTTAGTTAAATCCTCTAACCACATATCGGGGGCATTTTCAACAAAAAATTCAGTGCGCCTCGCGTTTTGCAACCTGCAAACTTTTTGTTATGCGGGCCTTAGTCATCACTACATTGGTGCACTTTTCATTCACATATATACATTTCTAAAGTCAACATATAGTTTTATTTAGCAGATTCACACCTTATTCTGAGCTCTGAAAAGTGTTAACCCATTTGTTAAAGCAAATCTTAAGAAAACATGACTGGAAAGCATGATTAAAGGATGTAAACAGAGTTGATGGCTATGTGTTTCGCCATTGTGCTCGCGTCTGTGTGTGCATATGTGTGTGTGTGTGTGTGTGTAGACACTTCCAGTTTTTACTTGTCTGTATCTGTATTGCCCCATGTCTGCGTTTGCCTGTGTTCATGTTTGTCAGTCTGTCTGTTTGGATGGATGTCTCAGCTGGCATAGCAGAGCAACATCACAGATGAGTCAGACAGGGCTGAGCTCGTTTTGACAGAAGGAAAGGGACGAGGGAGAGAAATTGCCGAACATGATGCAGCCCTAAAAAAGCCAATCATCAGTGATTTTTCTGTTGGTGTGTGTGTGTTTTTGAAAGGCAATAATGAGCTCTGAGGTATCATATTAACAAAACAGATCTTCCTGAATGATACTATAGATGTACTATGTGCTACAATTCTGCAGAGATTTCACACGCATCATCATTTTCATCACACGCACATTTCTAGCAGCCATAGAAATTCCACTTTTTGCTGCATGCTTTCTCAACTCCTGCTGCACTTTGGCTTCATCCCTCAGAGATTTCACTTGGAAAAGTAATTTTGCTTCTTCTCAGTTGTCAGATGTAATAAAAAAATCTATCCGGGTAACTAGTTCACTGAAAAAAACCAAGGATTTCTTTTTAAAATACGTCAACTTGCTTCTGCAGCCTAATGTTTAAAAACAGACTTGTCTGCTGCACTTATGGAGGACAGGCATAGGATAAATGCAAAGGGCCTCTACAATGACTAGCACTTGAACTCGAGTTTAGTTTAGCTTATTCACACATTATTAAAAAAAACAATAAGGCTTGATACAAAGTAAAACATTGTGCAGGAAAGGATAGAAGCCAAGAAAAGGCTTATAAAGATACCCCCCTTTAAGTAACACTAGTTACAGAAGATCCTACTTTTTGCCCAAAGGTTAAAAGAGATTTAATTATCAGAATATGTAAATAAATGTTGTCAAGTGTTGGCTTGCTGAGGTCAAAGCTTTGCTTCGCTCCTATATTTAGCAGTCTTCCATTTAAGTGCTGATTATTGCGCAACCAACAATGACAAAATGTAACCGAAAAAGCACTTAAATGAAAAATGCTTTAAAGTGAAGGGCAAAAAAGCTTTGTCTTGTTCACTGAGCTCACAGGGGAATCCGTACTCAAACCCACACATCCTGGGTCTAATTTTCCCAAATACACGTGATTTCTTCCTCCTTCTCCCAGTGTGCCTCCTCCCCAACCACACATTATATCAGCTGTGGGAGGAGTGTTTCTTGACAGGAAGTTGATGTAGGTTGAAATAATGTGTTGGAAACACTAGAAATTGGAAAATGTATATTTTTCCTTGTTGGAAGTGTTTGTGTATGTGTGTGTGTGTGTGTGTGTGTGTGTGTGTGTGTGTAGAGAGAGAGTTACAGATGTGCTATAATTGGATGGAGTGTTTTATTCATGGTGCCTGGATGTTTCAGAGGATATCCCTGTCATCATTTTATCACTCATCTAGCACCTCTCTCTTTTATTTTCTCTGTCATTCTTTTTATTCAACTTTGTTTCTCCCCTCATCTTTGCTCTCTCTCTCTCTCTCTCTCTCTCTCTCTCTCTCTCTCTCTCTCTCTCTCTCATTAGTGCTGAATCTCTATCTTTTCTTCTTCTTCCTCAAATTCTTTCCTCTCATCATATACCCACCTCCGTCTCTGTTTGCAGATTGCCTATCTGCATGTCTGTGTTTTGGCTGTGTGGGCGTGGTCCTGTCAAAACCTGCTGTGTGTGTGTGTGTGTGTGTGTGTGTGTCTATACAATTGTGTCAGTGTGCGTTTGCTTTGCTCATGCATCTGTGTATTTGTGTGTCTGTTGGTTGTTTGTGTCTGAGATAGGGTGATCTGTGTGTATGTGTGTGTGTGTGTGTGTGTGTGTGTGTGTGTGTGTGTGTAGTTGGGTTTTGGTGATCTTTGTGTTCTCTAAGTATGTCAGCATTCATTTGTGTGTGAATGATGTGTGTTTTCATTTCTATCAGTATGTGAGTTTTTGTGTTTGTGCATTTTTCTGTGCATATGTTTTGCATGTGTATCTGTGTGTTTTAGCATGTTGTGTGTGTGTGTGTGTGTGTGTGTGTGTGTGTATACTTCCTCCCTTTTACGTTTACCGGTCTGTCAGGTTATAAAAAAAAGGAGTTAATTTTTCTTAAATAAATTGCTTTTTTTCGCTTTGGATGAGAGACAGACAAAACGGGGAGAAAAAAGTTGGCTTGTTTGATCGATTGCTAACCCAAAGCTCAGCTTTGATTTTACCACGCCTAAGCAATGCATCTTTACACGTGCGTACACACTCACTCGCAAGTATACATGCACAGAGAAAACAGCTTTGAGATTTTCTTAGCTGCAGGTTCAGCTTTTCAAGCACAGATGAGTGAGTGTGGCACATTTCTTTTTTTTTTGCATTTGTTTTCGGGGATTGTGTGCTTTTCTTTTTGCATTGTTTCTGTTTTCGGAGTTTGTGTGCTTTTCTTTTTGCATCGTTTCTTTATGTGCAGCGCGTTTGTGTATTTGGTTGTGTTGTGTGTATTTGCAGCGTGTTTGCTAAATGCTGCGCATGTGTTGTCAAAATAATGAAGATGTTTTCTTAATTTGCTTGTGTTTTGTCTAGTTGCAGTGCGTTTGCCCCTGTCAGCCACCGTAGGAAGGGCTGGAATTTGTTGTTGACGCTATGTCAGTTAAATTTGTAAGGTGTTTACACCTCCATGGGTGTAACTGACGGTGGACAGAATATTAGAAACGCCTTGAAATGAAATGCAGTCTAGTACAGCACCACCACTAACCAAAAATGTACCATAGAATAGAGTCAACACACAAATATGTAAGTAGTCTCAACAACAAGGAATTGTTTTAAGTAAGGGAGTATTCATTCCAGAGCTATTAGATTTAACTGCATTGCATCGGATTGTTTGGTCTATCGTTTATGCTTTCCATGTTATCTAAATCATTCCACACAACATGAGGGCTATTTTTGTAAAGTTCAAACTAAGTGGTAAACAGGTAGGAACCTATTCAAGAAAGCATTAAATTGCTGTTTTGGGCAAATAGGATAAAACTATGAATCTTATTTGTTAATTTATTTGAATTAATACAGTATATCAACATGCATACAGTACAGAATTGTAAAATGCTGCAGCTTCACAAAGTCAGGAAGAAAAGTTGAAGACAGAGAAGGGGCTGACACAGAGAAGACTCTGGTGGCATGTGATTCTAGTCCAGTGGGAATACAGACGCGTGGGACTTTAGCTACTATCTTTAGGCACACAAGTCCCATTTTTAACCGTGTGCTGGTTGAACAGCTGCTACACCCTGGCCACATCCTGAGGAGAGGTGGTTCGGAAAACTCAGGTAGTGCTCTCTTTTTAGCAGCTACATGCAAGAAATCGCCTGTGAAGTGAAGGACATGTTCAGTGCTGCCATATCAAGTTATTCTTGTCTCGATTGTAGGATAGATGTTTTAGCACAACTTCGACAGAGGTTAGCGCTGTGCAATTAGCAGAACTGTGCATACAGTATGTCCTAATATTATAATTACTTAGCTCTCCTCCTCTCCACTCCTGGCTGAACAAGTGGCCGAGCTCTTACATCAAAGCAGGCAGTGAGAGGACGCAAATAGCAAACAACAAACCTTGTGACCTTTTCTCTACCTCTCACTGTGCCTTCCTATGTCACTCTCCACCGTTCAAGCTCTCATCCCTCCTTTTCCTCTCTCGCTCTCATCTGGCTCTCATGTCCTATATCGGTCTCTCTACCTCTTTTTCTGTTCCCTGATAATGTTGCTTAACCTCTCTTCTTTTCTTCATCCTCCCTGTCCTTGTCTGAAGCTTTCATCTTTCTTTCACTCAACTTTCTGTTTTTTATTGACTTTGTCTTATACTAGCCAGATATGCATCCAACCTAGACAGAGGTATTGAATTATTGTCAGCTCTCAAAAAGGCAAATTAGCAAAACTTTCTGTATATTTCTCAAGATTTGAGGCAGGACATTGGCACTGAGAAGAAACCATGTTTTAAAAGACTTTTCAGAACTTACAATAAACAGAAATCATGTGTACACATCCCAGCCAGTCTGTTATCTCTGTATACGATAAAGATCTAACATGTTTATCAAAAAGTGAAAAGTTCCTGCCATGTCAGATTTTAGATAACAGCCAGAGAAAATTTAACAAGAGAGGCAGGATGAGGTAAAACGTGATGCGCGGAGGTGGAGAAAATGTGATGAAACAGAAAGCCTTGTTAGCTCTTTCTCTCTAAATCACTGAGCTAATTTGTTCAGACCTATTAGCATTCTCGAGTCTGCCTTTGCAACACAAGAGCCAGGGTTTAAAGAAAGAGGAGACAGAGAGAAGGTGTGAGGAAGATGGTGATTACCAGGTAAGAGAAAAGAAGAAAAGAAAAGAGTCCAAGAGTCAGAAAATGGTGAGAAGAAGACGACGTACCTGAAAAAGAATATTAATTTTGAGAATAGGATAAAGAAAATATGTAGAAAAAAAGGGTGACAGGCGGCTGTGATATGGGGAATTTAACAGGTGAAAAGGAGACAGAACGAGAAAGAAGAGGCAGCATGAAAGACGTGACATGAAGAAATGAGAACAGATACAATTAAGTGTGGGTTTGTCAAATCAAGTCCCTGGTTCGGATGGACCAAGAAATGCTGATCTGACATTTTCACTCAGAGGGGGATGGTGAAGGAGAGAGAGAGAGAGAGAGAGAGAGAGAGAGAGAGAGAGAGAGAGAGAGAGAGAGAATGAAAAGGCTGAGAAGGGAAGAATGTCAGTCCCTGGAAGCGGAAACCGTGAGAGGGGGAGAGTCGATAGGGAAAGAAAGTTAAAGAGAGGAGCTTGTGAAATTGGAGCTGGAAGAGATGGATGGGATGCTGAGAGGGGCAAATAAGAAAAGAGGAACAAGACAGAAAATGGTAAGGATAAAGGGACAGGAACCCCCACCCCCCTCCCCCCTCAACAAATACCCTTAATAATACCACAAGATGAAAACCCTGCAATGACATGTCCAAAGAAGAACAAATAAGGATGTTTGTGGTATTTACTAAGTAGTTCATGGAAACACAGCACTGATTCACACTTTCTTCTGCCACCTGTTTGAAAAGTGGCTTAAATTTCTGCATATTATTGAATGGCAACATGACAAAACCCAGCAGAGAGACAGAAAGAGAATAAGAGGCAATAACAGAGAGGTGGTGTGGGAGTTAATTCTGTTTAAATCTAGTTTTGCAGAAAACAAGAGTTCCATCTTGAAAAAGTAAAGGAATAGAGAAACTGATTAAACTCATCTGAGAGAGAGCGACAGCGTGACAAGGAGTCTGTCTGAGAAATACAAAAACCTGACACAAGCACGTGATGATGAGAGAGAGAGAGAGAGAGAGAGAGAGAGAGAGAGAGAGAGAGAGAGAGAGAGAGACCGCTTACATTGATCTGGGGAGAAAAAAGGAGAAAAACGAGAGACCGACAAGTTGGGAAAAACACCATGTAATGTGTGGAAGGTATGGACAAGGTGGTCATTCAAGCATTGCCTCAGACATTATTGGATAACTGGGTTTCTTAACAAGTAATAAGGCAGCTGAACCTAGAAAGTAATGGAGCAGAGAGGCTAACAGAGATTTTCACGCTTTGCTTCGGGCAGGTCATTAAAAAGGTCTGTGTCAAATAATGCAGGCAAGGCAGGGGGTATTTGCTTTTAAGCCTCCGTGAATGGGAAATATAATTGCCAGAGACAAAACATACTGAGCATAATGTTGGTGAAACTGCTAAAATTTACTATAGCATTTCATAGCTTTTGCATTGTTGTTCCCTCTGGTATAAAGCATTCATGAGGTGGCTTGAAGCTTTGGTGTCACATTGAGTGTTACTGTGTCTTTAAAACAAGTGATCATGTCATGCACTGATTGATGTATGAATGGGTTTGCTGCAGATCCCTCACTTGTAGTTGAGCAAGAGGTCTACAGGGTTCAAGGGAAGGGCTGTGGTCATTGCACCTGTTTGGACTAGACATGGAAGTCATGCAAATTAACATCAGCTGTCCAATTAATTTTCTAAATGTTTAAAGTCAGCTCAGCAGCATTTCAGTGGTGAAGATAAATCAGTAAGTGCCAGTCATTGTCATTAAGTTAGCCATTGGTCATATTACTTGGTTTAGAGAGGAATGCAATCCCACAACTCTCTATTATATATATCAGCAAGTCCTCATCTACATTGTTTGTCCATGTCCTCTAGAACGACAGAAGCATTTTCGGATCTGAAGGATCTGTCTGCAGGACAACATCATGTGTCTGTGCCATCCAAAACTGTGACAAATCACTTTTGGAAAATAAATCTGTATTTAATGATGTGACAGTGCTGTGGTTTGGGTAAAAAAAGGTTATTTTGTTAAGGTTGGGGAAACTTCGTGATTTGGGTTCAAATGACTTGGTTTGTTAAGGGTAGGATGACCTTGGTCGTCATGGTAACAATAACAAACACATGGGTATGGTTGGGGAAAAAAAAGGAAAGTTGACTTGTGATTGGAAACGGGAAATGAACACCAGGCTCCCGTGTGAGAGTCCGATGATTCTTTTTAAACCAACCATCCAATCCTCCATATACACAGTTAGTCACTCTATAACACTGTCACCTTACGCATGCTAAAGGGCTTTGTCTCGAGAATGTAAACATATTGTGTTTTGGAGCACTTACTAAAACGACTAATGCTGTCATTCATCTTGGAAGAATGAATGACAGCATTACATCTTGACAGCATTACATCTTGTCTCAATTTCTTTTTGGATCACCACATTTGAAAACCGTATGTTATATTGGAGACTGAAACTTCACCCTTGAAAACAGCAGTTGACAAAACAATCATCAAAAACATGACAAAACTCAACAGATGTTGAGTTGCCACTTTGTTCTGGAATCATAGATGTTAAAATCAGGGGTGGACTGGGACAAAAATTCAGCCCTGGCACTGTAGCCACATCAGCCCACACCTGTACATCTTTTCATCTGTTTTAACTCCTAGATCTGCAATTTTAATAATTATAATTAAATAATAATTAATAATTATAACCTAATGTACAGTTAAGTTTAAATGTATCTACATGTAGACATCATTAGGATTATTGTCATATGTGTTCCCTCTACTGTAGAGTTAATTACAAACCCAAAGTACATTTGCGTGTTACTGTTTTTTTCCTACCTCTACCACACTCCTCCCTATCTCTGCTAGACCTACAGTAGCATCCTTACTTACAACACTGGTACTGGAAGACCAGGGGTCTCTGGCTGTACTGATTCCAGCAACATCCTAGTTAATGAACACAGTATAGGATGTAAACATAGCAGCTAAATGTTTTCTCGCTGACTGTTCTTAACATTGGAATACACATGAATACAAACAAGTTATAACAATAGCACGAAAGGCAATAGAATATACAACGAAAACTATAAATAGCAGCAGCAGTAATAGTTGTGTATGTGTCTTTGTTTGTGTGTACAGATTTTTACATTTTTAAATCCTTCATGATATACAATTATTTGTGAATTAAAGTATGCTGAAGTGTTGTGCTGCATGTGCATTTATGTGTGTGGTGTGAATGTACTGTGTGTGTGTGTGTGTGTGTGTGTGTGTGTGTGTGTGTGTGTGTGTGTGTGCGTGTGTGACATTTGACTCTGCTGCAGCAGCTGAACACCTGATTCAGACAAGGGAGAACATGAGTAGGCCAGTGGCTTATAATATCTCATCTAACTATGCATATGAGTGCCTGTAATAGAAGCCTATGTGCCACCTTACCTAAGGATTAATTACATACCTATGTCATGTATTCAATGTTTTATTTTAATATATGACTAGCTTGGTATTCAAAGTAAAGTTCGGTAGAAATGTCTACAGTACTATGGCTATTGCAATAGGTGTTTGACATGTTAGACTATATTGCAAGTAGCCTACAGCAGTCTGTTTACCCTAAATCCCACATTATCTGCTGATATTTCAGTCATGGAATTGAGTATCAGGCTAGCTAACACTTGTAACCAATTATCACGAAGCAATGACATTTTAAAATATAAGGGGGTTCAACGCTAAGCTTACAACTGTTTAATACAGTGTAGGCTAATGTCAAAAAACATTGGAGCTAACTAGAAGTAGCGTGAATTGCGTGAAAATGACTTGAGCTAGCTGTATTTTTTGTTTTCTTCTTACCTCTACGGCACTAGTGTGCTCTGCTGCAGCAGCCAAATTTAAACCTTATGAAAAGAGTTCGGTTAAATTCACACATTTGGCAGCGTCGGACTTAAGAGCCCTTTTTTTGCTTTCTCAAAGTTTTTCTGCACCGCCTTTTCTCTTTTTACGGTCCATTATCTAGCTTTTACTGACAACCAGCTTTTAGCTCGTGTTGCACTCTCTTTGATGACGTGCTTGATTTTGACTGAACGTCTTGAGCTTGAAAACAGCAATTGACAAAATAATCTCACCACAAGGTCCATTCAGTATTGTGTGGTATTGTGTCTTCAAATGGAGCCATGTGAACCATGTTCATGAGAGGAGTCCATATGATAGCTCACCAGACTGTATTCAAATGACAACCTTTTTGGCTACAGTATATTGTATAATTTAGTCGTATTTGACTAAATAAACGTTTGACCAAACCAGCTGAAGTGATATTGACTTTAGATTATTGAGTAGATTACATCTGACTGGTGGAGCTGACTGCAGGCTGATTCTGCATTACCTCTGATTGGCAGGATTGACTATAAGCTTGGGGCAAGTGTTAACATAATTGATGAAGACGACTACATGTTCCTGATTCACTTTCGCTCGCAAATATATTCAAGATGATGCAGCAGGGGCAAGATACTGTAGAATGGCAGCCATGACGAATGTCTTCAGGCCATGTCTTTGACCAAACGTTTCTGTGAGTCAGTGATGATTCATCTTACAGTGTGATACTTGTTGTTCATACAGTATATGGGACAGTGTCCATTGTGTCCCTGGTTGCGGTGCGTTAATCAGCTTATATGCTGCTTTCCAAAAGGGAGGCAGCAGGCCTTTTGTCCAAAAAGACAGAGCTGTGAAATCACAACAGTACACACCAGATCTCACTTTCTCTCTCATTCTGTCTCAGGCACTCTTTACTTCCCTCTCTCTCAAGTTCAAGTTCTCTCATCTCTCCTGCAGTTTCCATGTTATGCTTTACCACTCTTTACTTCCAGCATCATTCTGTTCCTGCTCTAAACAAGGAGAAAAGTGCCAGCTGGTGAAAAGATGAACAGAGCAGACAGATGAAGGGTAGTGATGGAAAAGAGAAGGGGAAGATAAAAGCACATGTAGAACAGGAGGCTAAGAGAGGGAACTGGTAAATTAAAGTAGATAAAAATGTTTGACGAAAAAGTGTGGATGGACAATAGAGGAAGGAAGGATAATAGGCAAAGTAAAGTAAAGAGAGTGGTAGAGTGGTAAAAAAAAACAGGATGGAAGGGTAAAGAGAAGGAGGTAAGCCTCCTGTGTGTGTGTGTGTGTGTGTGTGTGTGTGTGTGTGTGTGTGTGTGTGTGTGTGTGTGTGGCTTTAAATAGATCCAGCTGAGCAAAGAGATGAACTTAACATATCTACAAGACTAAGGAGAGAGGAAGTGTTAGTGTTTAGGTTTGTGTGTGTGTGTGTGTGTGTGTGTGTGTGTGTGTGTGTGTGTGTGTGTGTAAAGGATGTAGGAACAGAGCGATGACAAGCATTTAAAAGCCATATTAGCGAGTGCCTTGAAAGCCAAGCGGCAGCTTTTGTACTCCTTCATAACCACACACACACACACACACACACACACACACACACACACACACACACACACACAAAATCCAGACACACTCATACACATTAAGCACGTTAGTCAGCTTTAATCACACAGCATGATAGTGTGTGTGTGTGCTTCCACAAGGCTGCTTAATGTTGATAATGACGTACTCTTCCAAAGTAATAGATCTGCCATTCAGCACAATTAAAGGAACCCGCACACACTTGCATTCACACATTTTCAAGAATCTTCTTTGTCTGTCTCTCATAATACACACACAGTGGAAATCCACATCAATGGGCTATTATCAAGTCATCACATTTCCAAATTGAGGAGTATGTTTGACGCGCTGTCACATTTCCTTTAATTGGCATAGGCAAATTACACACCCTGACACACACGCACACACTCTCACATTCACATTTCCTTTTGAATTGTGAAAATGTAATGCTTGTATTAAGGATTAGGTCACAAGCTGTCACATTTCCTCCCCAGTTATAATTAAGGGTTATGTAATGTGATACTGCCAAACACACTGCTAAGCTCACACACTCACAGACACATGCATATAGATACACATACACTTTCACACACATCCATGCAAGTAAGCATGCATCCTTCTCAAACATACATGCACAGATACACTTAGTAATAGACGTAGAAGCACGTTGAAACACACACTTGCACATGTTGAATTAAGCGGATGTAACACACACTGACTCTGAGCAAGAGAAGCTTGTGAATTATTGAGACGACGCCCTGAAACCAGTGGTCACACAGCCTTGCACACAGAACACACATGTTAGTTGTATTAGTATTGCGTGTGCATCCTGGCCTTTTAACAGTAGTAACATAAGCCGGATGCTGGAATTTCACCTGCACTCATTTACTGTATGAGCAACAACATCCATATGACACTAGGCCTAGATGTGGGAAATCAGCAAGTATAATCAATTAGCAAGGGTAGCTTTCTGCCTAATGACAGCACAGAGTGGACACACCCCATGTTTCATAAAAGAACAGCTCATAATTTGACACATACAACACACACAAGCGTGCTTGAGGTGAACACCATACCCTCATTACATTGGAACCATACACAGACTGAAAGATAAAATAAGGATGTTTGTATCTTTGATTGCGTGGAGCACAATTACGTCTTCATACCAATTTGTGACCTCAAGCCAGGAGACAGCCACATCTCACAAAAATAATTGTTTCTATTACTGTACGTAGTGCGTAAGATGATAAAACGATATATAGAAGCACTACATCAAATGCAGCTCTTGTCTAATATAAAAGTCAAAAGCATCAGAATTCAGTAAAACGATTTACTCTTCTAGCTATATCTTACTACATGGAGTTTTAGAGAAGTTACAATTGTTCATGCTTGTTCACACCTTATATTAGAACATGCAATACATTTATGCTGGGAGTTTAAACCAGTGAGTTGGTGGTCTAATTTCCTTGTGTTGGTTTTTTAGATGGATCAAAAGAAATTGAAATTACATATTGACACATGCAATTGCACATTAAAAAAGCCCTTGTTGCTGCTTTAAAGCTAAGGTAACATAAAATTGAAAGAGGGTACCCTGGTGAGTGCATAAAAAAGTCAAAGTAATATATGTGAGAAATGGAGAAAAAGAGAGAAAAACAAACAATCAAAATTGTAGTGAAATGATGCAGACACGATTTATCAAAACCAGACCCTGTGGAATAGCAGTTGTGGGCATCCCCTGTCAATTTCTATGGTCAGAATTAAAAATGTTATGGCTATATTCAGCAGATCACATATTGCAAAGATGTAAAATTCCTCAAACCTTTATTAAAATCTGACTTGACATGGAATCACCTCAAGTCATATAACTTTTGAAAATGATGACACCCCTTACCCTTTTCACTGCACCGGGAACTATAAGAGAGGAGTAAGAGATGGACAGAAAGAAGGCTGGACATTAAAATAAATAGATAACTTGGCTTTTAGCCATCGGATGAGGGAGGCAGAAATTGGGGCAGTCTGGGAATGAGAGTGAAATAGTGGGAGGAAAAAAGATAGATGGATAAATAAATAGGATTTCAGTCTACTTCCAAGCCATGGGAATATGAAGGAAAGAGAAAAAAAGGTGGACTCAGACAGACATGGAAAAAGAATAAGACATGGATAGATAGATGATAATGGGGTTTTTGCTTAGTTCAAAACCATTGGAATGAGACAGAGATTGATATGGATAGATATGATAATTGGATTTCTGTCTAGTTGTAAGCCATGGGACTAAGCTTCATGTTTGTTGTGTACTGACTGACTGAAAGCTGCTTATAGTGCATATGCTGTGCTAAGTCGAATGTCACATTAGTTATTTACAGTAAGCCTGCACATTACTGTGCCACTGCACATTAATGCGTAGTCTGTGATTGAAGGAATGTGACTGACTCCCTTAAATCTGATGCGCAATTGATAAACTCTAATAGTTTCCATCTTGTCAATTCTGCTGTAGCTAATATGGAGTGAGTCTATCTGAAATACATCTATAAAACTACGTACCCCTCAGCCATATATTTATCCATCTGAATATGCAACAATCCTATAAATTCCTTACCTTCGTGTTATTTTTTTTCTCTGTATTGTTTAAAATGCAGGTGATTTTGTGGAAAGGCCTCTACCTTCTTTTTCATTGCAGCTTAAGAACTGTTACTCACTAGTAAGAAGCAATTGAAACAATGACAAGTATATTGGTCTATTGCTATAGCAACTGTCCATTTTCCCGTTCACATTGCTGTCACCACCCCACTGCCATCAGAACACCAGTTATAAATTGCAACTCCAGTTCTATGATCACATAGCAAGTTACTGCAGATCTTGGGGACTGGTAAACACTGGTAGACCCAACACCTTTGCCACAAACCTGCTATACTGTTTCTTCCTGTAAAAATATAACAAGCCTTTCCTTCTCTTTACACACAAAACATCACAGCTACAGTACCTGGTAAATACATAAAATAAATACACATACTGTAACTCATTTCTGAAGCTAATAAGCAGTAAGTCTGGATATGAATCACAGCAGGGAATATTTGGGCAACAAAAGCCTATGTCTAATGTCTTTCTCTCAGATGTGCTCGGCTTCTGCATAACTCTTCTAATGACCTTTTCTCCTAAGGTGTGGAATGAAACCTTTTTTTGATTGTCAGTGACCTTCCAGCTGCTCCACATCCAAACTCTTTTCCTCACCATATGTTCAGAGAGAGACAGGAGAGTATAATATACTGCAGGGGCTAACAGTTGAATGTCTGTGTGTCCTCTGTTGCGGATGGTCCATATATCTCAGAGGTGTGTGCGTGTCCTGCCAGCCCAAGGCTGTGAGGTCACTGGCAAAGCAAAGAAGTTCTTTCCCTCAAACATGCACACCCACAAGCATAGAAAGATAGAATCATGGTTCATTTCTGATTGTATGGCTTTTGCTTTTGTGCACTTTTGTGTGTGTGTGTGTGTGTGTGTGTGTGTGTGTCGCGCTTAGAAGTTAGAGGACAGCCAATATAAACTCTCCAGGAGGCCAGAACGACCACTGATCCAAAGATGGAGAGAAAGGAAGTTAGAACATTTTTACAAACGGTTGTTGTATGATGACAGAGCACATGTTAAAGCTTTCATATGGCTTCTAAGACTAATATGAAACAGCATTAAACAATATTTGTGTTAATATCATTGTACAAACACAGATATCTCCACAGCTGTAGCCTCCGAAGACCTTCCTTTACACATGTATTGAACTTTTATTAATCATTTCAGCAAGTCACTCACACACACACTTACAGTACACATAGATTAGTTCTTTAAATCTTAAATCGGTTAGTTTTCAGTTAACATGAAGGACAGTAAAAAGGACAGAGACAACTGCCCCTGTCACTGTATCTGTCTCTCTCTACAAAATATAAATACATTGCTTTTGAATAATTTAGCAGAAACAATGGCTAACCTTCCTTTTTTCTCTTCTCTTAGTTTTTAATTATTAACAGTAAGGATCTATGTGTGTGTAGGGGGAGTATATAGTACAGTATACAGTATAGCTGTCTGTGTGTGTGTGTGTGTGTGTGTGTGCATCTGTCTTTGTTAGAACTGTCTTACTGTCACTGATCTACGTATAAAACCAATTTCAAGTTGAAGTGTGTCTGTTCGGTTTAAAGTTTGTGGAAGTAAAATGGTGTGAATAATTGATATGGATGATAACAGATATTCATAGATTGCGAACCTCAAACTGTCACCTTACTCAGAAGATTTGTTTAGATAGACAACAAATAAAAACTTTTCTTTGTAAGCCAAGGGATGAACTTCTTTCTTAGTGTTTCATCTCCTGGCTGCCGCTCCATAATTACCACACAAAGATAAGAGTTGTATTGATTTTCTTACCTAAATCTTAACGAGGGTACTTCATAAAATGCAGTATTGAATGTCATTAAATTTTATTTCAATAATTACTATTACAAAAATTATAATATTTGTGTTTAATATTCAGCCTTACAGCCTATAGATTCAAGTGAAGTCTGTCTTAGGTGTACGAGTGCACCAGCTATAGGGCTAAAACACAAAGAATCCTGAATAGGTCGATGGCTAATAGTTTTAAACAAGGGAAAATATATCCAGCGGTGTTGAGCCAGAGTTCTATCACTTTGTACACTTCGCACTCACACTCGCACTTACTCGCGAGTGTGAGTGTGCACACATTGCACACTCGCACTTTTATTTGCTGTTGGCAGTCTCCAATTACCTTAATTAATAGTAGCTGGTTTCCTGTATCTGAATCCTCAGGGCTCTTAGGCAATCCAAACTCATGTTGCTTCCTAGTAATATTTTATGACAAGACAACACAAACATTGTTGATGTACTGTGTGTGAATATATTTGTGTGTTCGCATCTTGGCATTAGTGTATGCATACTGTATCCTGTATGTGTGACTTTGTGCGTAGGTGTGATTGTGTGTGTTGTTGTGACCCTATCTGACCGTGCATTTGTCTTTGTGTTACCCCTGTGTGTGTGTGTGTGTGTGTCCTTTTGAATGGGTGCGTGAAAGGAAAGGTAGGATTACCAGCTTGTTGTTGCGACATGGGGTAAGATTACCAGGAGAGAGAAACAGGTAAAAGAGGAGAGAGAAGGCAGTAGGTGTGACAGGAGCTAGGATAGAGAGACAAAGATGTAGATGGTGTGACAGTGAGTGGGAGGTAGTAAATTTGAAAAAGAGAGGTGGGGAAGCAGTTTCAAATTGGAGGCAAGAAGAGCTGGTGAGGAGAAGGGAGAAAGAGACACTGGTTGAGAAAGGGACAGGTTCATGCAGCATGTGGCCATTGCAGGAATCAGGATGTTTCTGCTGCGCTAATGCAGGAAAGATCCAGGATAAAAACCTAAAAAGGCACTTCTGCAATGATGACCACTTCAGAAAAAACTGGACCAAAGGCTGACGAAGACCTCCTCTTGTTTCCTTTAGGCTGATATGATCTAGATGTGGTGTGTAGTTTCTAGCGTAGCCCTTAT
Organism: Sander lucioperca; assembly: GCF_008315115.2. NCBI lineage: Eukaryota > Metazoa > Chordata > Actinopteri > Perciformes > Percidae > Sander > Sander lucioperca. Next base: position 4,809,957 of record NC_050174.1, on the reverse strand, counting down.
TTAATGAACTCCATGTAACAAACACTGAGCTGTGGCTTTGGATTCGATTGTCAGTGATTACAGGTCTATATTGCACTTTCAAAGTCACTTTTGGGCCAACTTCAATTAGTTAGAGCGACAACAAAATGGTAGAGTGTAACATTACTACCTCCTCCTGCCTCATGAAACAAAACCTGGGGAAAGGAAGTGGTGGTTGTACACCAACAAGTGAACCATGGTTGCAAACAGTTCTTTCAAGTGAACTCTGAAGTGGTGTGTTCATTTTAAGATTTCAGTGTGTAAAAGGTCTGAACCATAACTTTTATCCTGACCAATTGGAGGAAAGAAATGCTAGGAGAACCAAATAAATGTATAGTCCATCACAGACACAACTCGTAACTCAACTCCCTTTCCAAATTAATAATTAGAACTCAAATAATACGTCATAGACACATGTACCACTGACTTTAGTTAAGAATTATGGCCACATAGAGACCTCACCAGCCTTAAATATCATATTCTCTTTTGTTATGTAGAAATATCTCTTCAAGTAAAGGAAGAGACAGTAGGGAGCCATCTATAGTGTATGTTGACAGTTGTCTGTCTGGGTGCTGCAAAAGGTTAATCTTGTATAGATATATTAAATGGATAGAAGCTCTGCTCTAAGGAGAAATATGGATAACAAAATTACATATGACATATTGACCATTCTGCTGTCTCTGTTCTTCACTTTGCAATACCATGGATTTTCCACGTTTATATACAGTGTCCTTCACTCTTGTTAAATGTATTTACTTTTGCACCGTTAGCTTATATTGGCAGATTTGGAGTTTAATGATGTGACTTTGCTGTTACTTGTGAGGTTATTAACATGGCTCAGCAACAATTATAATTTTGTGCTTTCTATGCTTTCCTCCTCTGGCCTAGATTAGCATGTTACAGTGATTATGTAAGGTCACTGTCCTGCAATGGTGTGCAGTGCTTCAAAGCAACTATAAAACCTACTTTATCACCTACTTTAAGCATCTAGTCTGAAATGCACAACCCAAGGCAAAACCTACCTGCATGTGGATAGGAAAAATCTCAAACTTATTAAAGATCAATATTATGAGTGCTGCTACACTGTCTGATTGTACCTGATGTGCTGAAATAAAGTCAACAAAAGAGGGGAACCAAAGTGCAAGAACCAAAACTTGCCATTTAACTATCAGCATCACCCTACTTTACATCCAATTTATATAAAACAGTGTTGGCAGGGTTGGAACTGTTGAGTCCTATTATTAGGAGAAAGTTACAGCTGTTGGGAGTTATTTGCATTGCTCAAAGCCACCTTGATGGCCTTGAGTTTGTTTGTGGTTTTTAGGATTTTAGGATTTTCTAATTACACGTTGCCCTTCACCTATCCTAACTTCCCAGTCATGAAATTTGGAAGTTTGCAGCCATACTCCCGACTCACTCTGCTCAAGTATACATATTGTTGGAAAGAATAACGTTATGGCATTATTGAAATAAGGTGGAAAAAAAGCCTTTGGGTTATTAATGTTTGTTTATATTTCGCTGGGTACTGGCATCTGTCGGAGTGAAATGAATGCAGAGTGAAGCAATAAAGGTGGAGAGAGACGGCTGGTTTCCTGAGCGTCATGCTAATCAGCCATCACTTATACATTCATCCCACTGCCACTGCCTGCTGAATGTCACCCCCAACACACACCTTGACATGCAAATATAAAATACATCACATAAAATAACCGCACGTAACTCTCTACTGTACGTCAATCTATGTCTCTATTGGTGTTTGTCCTTCAATAGTTCATCCATCCATCCATCCATCTTCATCTTCATCTTCATCTTCATCTTCATCTTCATCTTCATCCGTTTATCTGGGGTCGGGTTGCGGGGGCAGCAGCTCCAGCAGGAGACCCCAAACTTCCCTTTCCCATTCATCCATTCATGGTAATGAAAAGTTTTTGAATGTAAATTCATTGAACAGGTAAGTGCTCCAGTCAACAACTGGTAGCTAACAATAGGTATTACTGTACCACAAAACCTAAAAGTGGCTTAACCAATTAGTTTCGAGACCATGATTTGATCATTTAAAAAGAAAGCAATTTGTTTTCCTAAAACCTCTGCATACAGTACAGGCTGAAGCAATAGTGCAGCATTGCCAACAATAAGTAAAAGTCTCTGACACGTGGTTAGATGTGTGTGTTTCAACTTAGTGTCACTTCTGCGAAGTCACACACACACACACACACACACACACACGCACACACACACACACACACACACACACACACACACACACACACACACACACACACACACAAGTTACACTTAATATCCAAACAGCTGTTACTTGTATGTGACATCATCACACCTGCAGGTGAGACACAGAAGTGACGAGTGATCTCTGTCACACACCGGGAAAAGGTGAGATCTTAGAAAGAGCAATGTGTGATTGAAATGTGTGCTTTGTGTGTGCTGTGAGGATGTGTGTGTGTGTGTGTGTGTGTTTGCACATTTATCTGCAATTGTTTGTCCTGTCTGTTTAAGTGGCAAGTTAACCTTTTAGATTTCTTTAAATGTGTGTAATAGTATTTGTTTTAATACACTTTTTAGCATTTAAGCACATTTAACTGCCTTTGTCTTTTTTACTTTAAACTTGAACTTTTGTAAGGGTTACAACACACTTGTACAATCTTCAAAAGCAGTACATTACAGTAACAAATTCATGTTATTGCTTCCACTTAAAGTGGAATTGCCCTTTATTGGAACATAATCAGTAATCACATTGTTTGGACAAAAGAACTTAATGATTTGAACAGTGTTAGGTCAAAAGATGTAGATGTAGCTCAGTAAACCACACTGTCTCACTGTTGTAACCTTGTAATAATGAGTGTGTTTCTGAGCTTGTTTTGTTAGTGTATGGGACTGAATGAGCATTACTGTGAACGTGTGTGTGTGCTGACTACAGTAAACTGCAAGTGGCACCCCATCCTTCACAATGACCCCCATCCACCCCCCACCCCCCACACACACACACACACACACACCTCTGTGTAAGCACCGACTGTCCCTATAATGAAGTTTAATGACTGTAATGCTGGGCCAACACAGAGAGGAGGGGGGGATGGAAAAAAGTACAACAACATTACCTGCCTGAGACTTAGGAATGGTTGTGTATACAAAAATAATAAGGTTTACTGTACAAACTACAGCATCTGATGTAACTTTCTCTCTCCGCGGACGCTTACATGCCAGTGGATGTCAGCATAAAGAAGTCACAAATTGAAGTAGAAGTTGTTGAGATCAGCTGGAAGGAACAGCTACATATGCCAAAAAGTTACTTACAGAACTTAATCAAACATGTACTGATTTTATGTACCAATGTGAGTGCAATTTAAATGTTCTTTTAACTCATGTACATCTGATCTTTACCGGAATAATTATTTTGTTACATCTCATTTTTTTTTTCAAAGAGATATTTTTTGGGGCATTTTAACATAGACAGGACAGCTGTAGACAGGAAAGGGTGGAGAGAGAGGGGGAAGACATGCAGCAAATGGCTGCAGGTCGAGGACTCTATGCATATAGGCGCCCGCTTTACCAGGTAAGCTACAGGCGCCCCTTCCAATAATTTCTAACTTCACCATCAATCTAAGCGCTAGGCTAAAGACCCTGACCTGACACTGCACAGTTCAGAAACCAAAGTGCACCAACAACAATGTGTTAGTAAGCTAAATTACATTCCAGTGAGCTGCACAATGGGGAGCCTGCTGTTTATGTATATCTGTGGACAGTGGAGAGACGGAGGGAAGAGAGTATAAAGACTCATTTACAGTAGCATCCAGGCACAACTTACAACGATGCTAATTAAATGAGCCTCAATTAGCAGATTAATCGCCTGGGTTGTAGTCTAAAACATCTTAGTGTGGCATATAGGGCCGATCATCATCATCACGGTTTATGTTCAGTTGTCCCGGTAATAATAAAAGCCTTTATGGTAGGAGCAAATCTGACATATAGCTTGCTTTGCAAAAATGAAAGTGTAGGTGGTAGAAAAACCACAGCAATACATAACAAGAAGAAATTAATAAACCGCAAAAGTGCAAATACATGCAATGATTAAAACAAGGCAGAACACAAAGAACAACTGACATGGTAAATACATTACTTTTAGATAAACAGCCCAAAATGCCACCAATGTGGCAGCAACAAGCTGCAGTTTAGTGGATGAAATAAACATTGAAAGTAGTGAAATTGGCTCCAGGCTCTTCTTTATGAAGGGACAGCAAATGCTGCATCTATTTCTTATGTATCAGCCGATGACAGGCAGCAGAGGTCATGATTGGTATTCCGTTCCATGATGTCCTCAATGTATGCATAGGTATGACTTTTGTGTGTGTGTGTGTGTGTGTGTGTGTGTGTGTGTGTGTGTGTAAGTCAATCTCTCAAAATAATTAAGGTGCGACGACAGGTAGCAGCGATGATGAGGGATGAATTAGTCGATTGACAGAAATTAGCAGCCTCTCAAACTGGACGACCTCAAAAGTGAGAGAAGATAAGAGAGAGTATTTTACATTTATTATGATATATGCCAAATATACTTTAGAAAAAGACCCATGTGAGAATTTCTCCTTGTTGATGAGAGGTTGAGGAGAAAGAAAAACATGCTTTCAGAGGTTGCCACTGCTCGCTGATTTGATCAGTATGTGTCAGCATGCCATAGCCTGAGGGACAGGGACAATGACAGTGTCCTGAGTTGGTATGAAACACTATTGTTTAATCATTAATGATTATGATAGCTATTTAACCCATTTTGTGCCACATGCAATCAATCATTCAATGAGATGTACCCTGTAAACTCTCTGAGAAATCAAACTTACAGTCGAGAGATACAGTATGTACACAAAATGTCTATTTAAGTGATTTGAGGAAGTTAGAGATTAGAGAAATTGTAAGAGAAAGTTAGAGAAATTGGAGATGCGGAGAACAGGTGTTAAGACAGCAGGACAGACTGTGATGGACAAAAAGCAAAAAGGCGAAGAAAAGAGGCAGGTAAAGGGAGTTTGCTATTTATGCCTTTCTGCCCCTCCTTCCTCCTGCCGTGGTTGGAGGCTGCTTGTGTTTAACCTTTAGAAAGAGGCCAGGTTGAACTGTGAGTCCCACTGGAAGCAGTGTGGGTGTGTACTGCTAAAAGCAGTCTATTCTCACCACTCCTCATCAGTTTAAGCACACATTGTGTTTTTTCTTTTGTTTACTGTATCTCTTTTTTAAGCAGCACATGCTCCTGGCTTGCAAAGCATCAAGCAGGCAACTGAAAAAGCATGACAGACATCATTCACCACTTTTACCTAATGCCGTTATCTTCTTTCATTTGTCTCTTTTTGCCTTCTCTCTTACTGTATCTGCGCCTGTCACTTCTCAAACATGGAACTCATGTCTTTGCCTACACACTACTATTGCTGGTCTTTTTACCAGCCACTTACATGGTTTCATCTCCATACACACTACCTTCAAATGATGTTTGGCTGCCTGCCAAAGTCGCTAGATGAGTTGGCAGACTTATTTACAACCGCATCTCACCAGGTGGGTGTTAGCTCCCAACCTTGATGGCTGATCAACATCACAAACATGCTGCATTGGATCCAAAACTTGTATAATAAGTGAAAGTGTGTCATATTTGTCTGTTTCACCTAATATCTTATTCAATTACACGCTCACAAGCCTGTTTTCTTTGTATTCATTAAAATCAAAACCTCTCATGCTGAGAAAGAAATTAGTTTTTCAGGCTGGGTTTAGTAGGATCACACAATACAACACAATAAATGGTAAAAAGCCACATTATAATCCCTTTACAAATCACAATACCATGTGAGCATGCATCAGTTCTTAAGACCAGTAGACAAAGTTCTTGTTACAGAGGAGAGAAGTTGCTCTTTAGTAAAACTTTAAAGTTGTTCCAGTGGGATAACAAAATACATGATGTTATGTACAAACGAAGAAATCTAACTGTAGTGTAGATAAATGATTCCTTGATTCTTGTATTCTTTAGTGACGTAATATATCAGCATGTAGAATGTATTATCATAAAACTGTCTTTTAGATTTATAATTAGGTGTTTAATCTTAGATTGAGTGCCCATCAACAATGTCTAAATATAAACTTACCAAAGCTGACACTCAACTTGTTACTCTCACACCTACACACATGTACATAAACCCACATTTATGCTGCCAATCCCTCAGCTAGTTATAATTGTAACCTGCCATTTTCACTTAGTCATTTGACACTGATGCACATACATATACTGTAAACACACACGCACTCACACACACTCATTGACAAACACACAAGGACGTATCTCTGTCGACAGAGACCCCAAAATTCATAGAAATTTGGAGAAAGAGAAACAATAATCTGTAAAAGTAAGAATATTTATTTATTTAAAAATAAAACAAACATATCTCCACTTGAAAATGTGATGGACTTGAACCAGGCCTCAAAGACAGAAAGAGAAAGACAGATGATCATGACACATGAGCCAGGCTTATCTGAAATGTTAGTTCACACCTCTGCATAAAGAACTCGTGCATTGACGCAGCTGTGTGTTTGATGACCTTAGGGGAGGTGATGATGAAGAACCGAAGTGTGTGTGTGTGTGTGTGTGTGTGTGTGTGTGTGTGTGTGTGTGATCTCACAAGGATAGAAAGGTGAAAATAGTCTAACAGTGAGGATATGTATTGGTCAGCACCTCTTTAAATCTTCATTTTCAGCTTAAGGTTAATGCTGGTTAAAGGTTGAGTGTAATAACGTTCAAGGACTTGCATGAATGGAAGGTCTTCACAACTACAGATATACCTGTGCGTGTGTGACATTCACTGACACCCTCCCTTTGCACACGTGCTTCCAAAATGTCAAAGTTGAACAAGGGCACAATTGGATTTTCACCCAAAAGAAGAAGACTCAAAGAATCTGTTAATAAGAAACAGGTTGAAGTTTAAAATGTGCTTAAGTGGGTGTGTGGATGGGTGTGTTTGCTTCGGCGTGCTTGCATTTGCGAGAGTCGGAGCGCTTGCGGATGCAGTGATAAAAATACCTGCGCTTGTCAGACTTAATTAAGTTTGTCCTCATGTGGCTTCTGTCGCGATCAATGGCAATAAGACAGAAAATGACTGATGAACAGGGAGTGAGACACTGATGACAGCAGAGGGAAGTGAGACAGAGGGGGGCAAGTGCAGATGCAGAGTGGAAGACAGATCAAGAGTCACAGATAAACAGAGCTGAAATATGCCAGCAAAAAAGAATAAATTGGGTATAAGAAAAGTGATGTAGAATAGGGAGAGACAGAGAGAGAGGTGCCAACTGTGTCAGAATCCTCCTGTTATTAGTACATCAATCAGATTACTTGCACCATATTCGGATAATTATCTGTTTAACATTAATCAGATTGGTCTAACCAGATTAGAGTTGTAAACAGATTAGACAAGGATTACAAGGGCATGCTGTACAATAAGAGGATGTGGCTGTATTCTATTGAGCTACAGTTTCTTGTCTTGTTCATAAGGCTAGTCTAATCTGTTATTTTAAAAGACCTGCTATACAGTTCATGGATTATAAATGTTTACACCATGGCCACTTAAAATTCACAATTCTGATCAGATGACACTAGGGATTACTTTCTACTAACTGGACACAATTTGAAAAGGTTTATTCTACAAGATTGCCAAGGTACTTTGGTTCTTTATTTTGCTGTTTTCATTTTGTTTTGAGTTGAAGTGTAATTTTAAATGAATCAGTCTGTGATAAAGAGATATAGATAGCATGAGCTATAAATAATATCTAGTTATTAGTCATAGTTTTTGACAAAAGGGTTGGGACAAAATAACTGGAGATTGGTGCTGGAACATCAAAAGAAAGAACATTAAGTGCTTATATTAATCTAATAATAATAATAATAATAATAATAATAATAATATGTTTATTTGATATAGCACCTTTTACAGACAAAGTCACAAAGTGCTTCACATGATAAACATTTGTAAAAATACAGTAGGATCCAACAGAAAATAAGCAAGGAAAAAATACTGGAAAGACCAATGAATACCATTTAGCCGGGATGATATAAAACCATGAATGATCATCTCAAGCTCAGAATGCGAAACAACAGCTCTAAGTTTGGCAATGTTTCTTAATTGAAAGAAACATGTGCGGGTCAGTGATTTGATATGTTGATCAAAATACATGTTATGATCAAATATAACACCATGATTTCTCAGTTTGGACTGTACAGGTGAAGAAAGGGACCCCAAAAGCTGAAAAACCTTGGAAGCTGTAGTGTCCGGAGCAAGAATAAGGACTTATCTTCATCGGTCTTATCTTCATTAAGCTGTAGGAAGTTGTTCGCCAGCCAGTCCTTGATGGAAGTCAAACATTTAAGCAATTCCAACACTGTCAGTCTCTTCCAGGTTAAAAGAGACATACAGCTGGATGTCCTCTGCATAAAAGTGATAATGGATATCTCCAAATTGGCTAATTATATGTCCCAGGGGAAGCATATACAATGCAAATAAAATCGGACCTAACAGAAGCCTGAGGCACCCCACAGGAAAGGGCAGCAGTTTCTGAACAATAGGGACCAAGTGACACATAAAGACTTCTATCTAAAAGATGGGAGGTGAACCAGTCCAGGGGTCTCCCTGAGATACCAACCCAGTGCTTAAGTCTTTCAAGCAAGATGTTATGATCCACCCTATCAAAAGCTGCGCTAAGGTCCAGCAGCACCAAAACCGAGCATGAGTATTGAGTGTTTTTGACGGAAGCCAGATTGAAATTTGTCTAAAATGTTGTGTGTATTCAAGACTGCAGTGAGCTGTTTGGAAACAACTGTTTCTAAAATTTTGGAAATAAAAGACATCTTGGAAATGGGTCTATAACTTGTGGGAATTGATGATCCAGGTTGGTTTTCTTCAGTAGTGGCTGAACAACTGCATGTTTAAAATACGAAGGGACACAACCAGATTGCAGAGAGCTGTTGAGTATAGAGAGAACCCAAGTACTCACAGACCCAAGAACATTTTTAAATAAGTATAATTAAGTGTTCCTTAACCTTTGAAAAAAAGCCCTATAATAACAGCCTTAAGGAGTGGTGGCATTTTGTCTGTGTGAGTGGAAATCAATGGTCCACAATTAGTTGGTCAATGCTGAATAATATGCATTGTAACAGGTAGTAACATTATTGATTTATTTACTTTAAAGGTAACCTGTGTAGCTTTCTTTGCAAATTAGGTTTTGCACAAAATTACACTGTATAACCTCAAGGCCAAACAAAAACGTGGAATAAATATGCATTAAACGTTTGTCATTTCAAGAATACTTAAATGTTTTGAAACTGTTCTGTTGCTCACGTTGGTTTAAAATTGACTTCTCCTTTTTGACTGACACATGCTACTTTTAACATCCACCAACTGTCGGTATGGAGCGCTGCTGGTGGTCACAAGCTCCCGCGGCTTCTTTCAGGTCCGAGATGTGTACATCCACCTTACAGTACACATGTTCATTTCCGAACATTTACACACTATTACAGTTGAGATATAGACCTACAAGTGTGATTTTGTTTGTTGTGTGTGTGTGTGTGTGTGTGTGTGTGTGTGTGTGTGTGTGTGTGTGTGTGTGTGTGTGTGTGGTGTGGTGTGTGTGTGCTGTATATCTGCCCAATGTGCCTGGAGTGTCTTTTACAAATAATTAGCCTACTATCCTTATGGAATTACTGCCTTTACCCTGACAGCAGCATCCTATAATGAATATTCAGTGCTGTGTTGGAAGAGCAGAAGTTTGGATATTTTTTACGTTGAAGACAAATACATTTAACTGCGACCCTGAAATGCAAAGCTACATTATTTGTTTTTCAAGCCTTGCTGAGAGCTTTCTTCTCATCCTTTATTCTCTACTTTTTCTTTTTTGCTCTTTTTCAGCCATCTGTCAGTTTGTGCTTCAAAGTTGTAGAGACTGAAACTTAACTGCTTTTTTTTCTTTTTTTCTTTCTCCCCAACAACTCCTCTGCTCCTATGCTTTGGGGTTATGTTCTGTCATCTGTCCTATCCTTCAATTTTGTTTTCTGGTTATTTCCTCTCTTCTTTTTTGTACTGCTCCACTCTCTCTTTTCCCCCTCTCCTCGTTTCTTTCCTCCTCTTTCCTCCTACCCTCCTCCTCCACTTCCTTGTCCTCACTTCCCCTGCTCATTTCTTGTCTGTCCTCTCCCTGTCATGCTGCTCATCCTTCCCTTTTCCTTTTTCCCATCCTCCACACTTCTCTCTCTAACTTTCCTTTTCTCCTCCCCTCTTTGATGACCTACTATCCTCTAAAGAAACTCATCTTATGCCTATTTCCCACCACCATTTCCTCCTCTCCTTTCTCCCTTGCTACGTAGTTCCTATTGGTCCATTAAGTCAGTTGACGCTCAGAGTCCTTTAGCCCCTTTATAAGCAGCTTTTACAAGTTGGCTGCCTGGCTGTGGACTACTGATGGATAGAATTGAATGGCACCAAGGCCCAATGGATTTATCCCTTCCTCACATTCATAGCCAGAAGATCCTGGCCCCACACTCACAGAGGCTTTACTTCACAACTCTGTTTTAATTGAAAGAACTTCTACTTTGTTTGTTTATCAATCTTATTGGCTGCCATGTTTGGGGTGAGGCACTGCAGGTGATACTGTTGGCTCAACTTTAGCATATGACATAGAACACCCACCAAAGTGAAGAGTTGATTTATCTGTTATTGTACCAGCATCTTGCATCAAATTAGCCTATAGGGCAAATTGCAAGAACAATTGATGAATAAATGTTCATATATTTTTTGTTTTTGATAACCTATAATATAACGTATAGTAAAATATATATTTATACAGTAAATGAACACACTACCCTTTCTTCATCCCCATCCATTTTTTTCTACCAGATAAAGTGGCTGTTTACAAACTCTCATTTTCTTAGATGCCCAATATGGTAGTTCTCAAACTGTTTTAGAATAGACATGCTCAAAACACAACATATCCTCGAATGGTGTGAATTTCACACCATGGTTCTACTACCGCTCCTAGCTGTGCAGTGGGAACAGTAATGAATAGAGCTGGGGGTAAACGATTATTTATTAAACGATTAATCGGGCGATTATTTTATCGATTAGTCGACTAATCTAACGACTAATTGGACGATTAATATAACGATTATTTTTCTGTTGCTCGATTATCGCAAATAAATACCAAAAAATTCTTAATAATATATTTTATTAAACAATTTTGCACAGCAAAAAATCTTCTGCTTTACACAAAATAAAATAATTATTTTACTGTTATACAAAATGAAAGGCCAGCCTGTTTACTCTTTTACAGTACCAACATAACTCTCTTGTTCAAAAAAATCAAGTTGTAGTGCAAAAAAGAAAAACACTGTGCAGTGCACAGTACAGACATTCCTTGGATTGTTTAACACAACATAACAGTCCCAACATAAAACCTGATGCATAATCAAACTGACTCTCTTAACTGCTATTCTGTAGGTTTACACGCTAATGCAGCTGTGCACTTTGGTGGTGCTAGGCTAACCAACGCATCTTAGCTCTCTGTGCAGTTTGTTCGTGCTAGGTTACTAGCTAACGTTCACGTTAGCTAACGTTAGCTACTATAGATAGCTGTGTTCTGCAGCTGTAAGCTAGCTACCATTCAAGCCAACATTAGATGATAACTAACGTTAGCTAAACACAGCTGCCTAGGCACCAGTAGCTAGCTAACGTTAACGTTAGCTACTAACCTAGCATGAACAAACTGCACGGAGAGCTAAGATAGTTAGCTAGCACCACCTAAGTGCGCAGGCTACACAACACACTACACAAACATGAAATTAATTTAGCTAACGTTAGTACTTGGGACTATATTTTAAGTATTCCCATACCCTCGATGATTAAGGGCGAGCTGTTTTTTTAGGACTTCTTCTTTTCATGGGGCTTTTTGCAGGGCTTTGTTGGGAATTCTGTGAGGAGGTTGCTGTTTCCTGCAATGTTTTGGTCTCCCACATGTGTGTGTGGCGAAGCGTCGACGCAAAAATACAACGTCGACGTAATTTTGACGTCGATGCGTCGACGTCATCGACGCGTCGCTGCAGGCCTAGTAATGAAAGTACTTTTTGACCAAATTGACACACACTCTGAATTCAATCAATGTACTACCAGTCCACTTTTGGAACACAAGTCTCCAGTTTAGAACCACCGCTTAAATGTGTCTGACGTGGTCATTTTTCAAAAAAGGTTGAAAAGACTCTAAAATTATACTCTAAAAAGTGTGACGCACAACAACAGAAACTGTGCCAGGCTGTGTGGCAATTGTGTCATTGTGGGCAAAGTTGAAATTTCAGGCCATGCGACACACTTTCATACATACATTTCACATAAATCCCTACAATAAAGACAATTTACAGAACATGACACTCATTCAGAAAACAATTAGTGAGTTTAGCATTTGCACGCGGCTCCTCTCTTTCCGTCTGTGCTGCTCGACTTCCTTTCTGAGAGGTCTTTCCTTTCTTTCCGTCTGTCTCTCTCAGTGTTATGATGACCATTTGAAATTGCTCTTCACACTTTCCTGAATCTGTTGCCACAAACACACTCTGAGACGCCCCCCCGCCCACACACACACACACACACACACACACACACACACACACACACACACACACTCACACACACTTGCACACGCATTGACATGAGTCACACTCACAGAATTCACATCCACAATTCCCAAAGTCTTCCATCCCACCATCTTATCCTTCCTTCAGTGGGTCTCTCAGTCTGTGCATTTCACCTCCTTTCTCCTATTTCTCAAGGAGAAACTGGAAATGGAGTGAATGGACAGAGTGAATGAAAGTAATAAGAAAATTGGAGAGAGGCGAATTTGACAGAAAAGGGGAAAATATTGGCAAAGGCGGAACAGCAAAAGGTATATTTCATTTCAACTTTTGAGGGAGACATCTAGCAGGAACTGCAGAGGTCCACAGTCTATAATCACAGTCCTAAACCAGGAGAACTGCAACATACACTGTTTATACTAATTATAATCAAGTAATCATTTGGAATGTAACGTCCTGAGCTGAACAATGTCTTGAGAAAGTATCATGTTAGCTGTTAGTCTGACTAAAGTATAGTACAGGTGGCCCATAGACTAAATAATCTGTCTTTCTCATATTGTCAGTCTCTCTCTCCAATATGTTCAAAAAGTGTGAGTGTTGTTAACTGATGGAGGCATGATTTATGTGAAATTATTAGCTATGACATGTCTCCCTGCCTTACCATTAAATTACACATATGGAAAGGTGTAATGGGAAACAGAACAGGGCTATGAAAAACAGAGGGGAGGAAAACTAATAAAGGAAGATATAGAGGAAAAAAATGAGAAAAAGACGCAGACAGAGAGACCGAGATATTGGGTCCATGCAAGTGGGGTGGGGGGGTTAGTGGCAGAGGAGAAAGGTGGTAGTCAGACCATATCTGGGGAAATGTGACTTCACTGACCCAATGGCAGGGTCATCAATCAACAGGTGGTGTGTGCATGTGTGTGTGGGAGTATCAGGGATTATTCTACCAGGGGTACACAGAGTTCTGTAAACACTCTATGGACAAATTCAGAGGTAACTTTTTCACAATAACAAAAACTGCTACAAAGGTTTGTCATGTTAGGATGAATTCCAATTAGCAACATTAGTCAGCGATTAAAGAGGTCTGGCAGTTAGCACTTTGATATGTGAGGTTTTAAAGGAAGATGAAACCGCTAAGACAACTTGAAAGAGGACAAATCCTCTGTTCCTAAACTGATGGGGAATAGGTCCAAATATGTCAGCAGTGACTTAATGTAACAACTGCTGTTTTCAACACGTAACGTGAAACAGAACTTAGTTTAGGCAAAAAAATACTTAGGGTTGGTAAAACATCAGGGATTTGCTTAGAAACAAGTGACGTAAAACTACTAAAATGAAGAGGTAACTCCGTCGCGGACTAAGGTCTGTAAAAGTCGAATAATTTCAAAAAGTGATCGTTGAATTTTGGTTTCAGACAGGACACAAACCCTGGTGTGGGGTGACAGTCCTTTGTTCTCTTGACCCATCCGTCACCCCAGCCTACATCTTAATGTGAAATTTTGGCGCCACACTTCCTCGTTTGCTCATGCGATAATTACTACAGCCACCTAACAGCAAACGTAAATTTGGGTCGTTATGAGCTGCTTGCACAATCAACCTGGTAGTTCTCTGGGTGAGGACAGTCTGACAGTTTAAGGTCGACAAAATAAAACCAACATTTACATTTTAATACAATATATCACACTCTCAAAAATTAGCTGAGCTGCATTAACACCTCTCTAACACGGTCTCAACAAACTTATCCATTACAGGTTTTTTCCTTGCCAGTTTCTTGCAGGGCTGTTGCACAAGTTTCATAATGTTGTTAGGTGTTTTTCTTTCTGCAGCGCCTGTACCAATAATTGGCATCCACCTATCTATCTGTACACAGTAAGCTCTAAGGAGATCGGCTCAATTGTCAGATAACACAAAATGTCTCAAAACACAACACAGCTCATGGTTGAGTGTAGGCCCATTTAGAGCCACTGTAATGAAATCAGGCAATGCACTTCTAAATTACACACTACAGTGACAGCAGGTGACTTGAATGAAAGGAAGTGGTCAAAATTGAAGTAGAAAATTTGGGGATATACTTACTTTAGGTGACTGAAGCTCCAACCAAACTGAATCCTACATTTCCCTTAATGCAACCAAAAGCATTTTTCATTAGTCCCTTTGGCCTTGGACAAGGCCATCAAACGCTACACTTTCATTTTGAAACACAGACTTTCAGTTACAAATGTGTAGTCTCTAAGCTCAAGCTGAGATGACATCACTTTGACATCATCAGGGGTTATTCTCTGACTTGACAAAGTTCCTCCAGAGCCACAGAAGACATTATACAACTGTTTTCACAAGCTGAGCAGCACAACTTATGACTAGTAAAGTGACACTTATGTGGGAAATCATTGGAGTTCCCCTTTAACATTTTAAAAATGAACACCAGTAAGGAGAGATTGTGCAGGGTGGGGAGATAGAGAGACAGGCATAGAGAACGTGAGATAGAGTGACCACCAAAATAAACTCATGCTTTTGATGAATGTTCTGCTCAGAAATAGAAACCTCATCCCTCTCTCATCCTCTTATCCCCTATTACCTCTCCTCCTGAACACTCTTTCCTTCATTTCTTCCACATCTCACACCATCCTTGTCTATATATCTCCCTGTATCCATCTCTCACATCCCCCCCCCCCATCTCCTGCCTTCTCTTTCTCAGATAGTGTGCCATCTGTGTGATCAATGGAGTTAATTCTTTTCAGGAAATTCTGCCATGATGGATATTTCTTTGCTGTGCTGTGTCTGCACTGCATTTTATTTTTTTCAGGTGTGTGTGTGTGTGGGGGGGCAATTTGCTTCTGTGGATAAAAGCTTTGAGTGAAGCAAAAGCAAACTGAAATTTTGATGCTTTTCATCAAACACTTATCAATTTTTTTTTTTTTTTGTAATTCAGTTCACAGATATAGAAAAGTAGTCATGGACATGTTTTACTTTTAACTGCCGCCTCAGAATAGCTTTGAATAGCTATTTGTTCAATTGTACAAAACAACCTAAGCAAGAAAAATAGGAAGACTGACATAGAGGACCAAACAGATGGAAGGGAGCAGGGAGTGGAGGGAGAAGTACTTTGTACACGGTTGTCATACATTAAAGGAAAATTGGGAGTAACAGTAAATCAACATAACATTCTGGAGAATTTGACACCTTCTGCTTTGGCAATGCATGGCAACCCTGGACCATGCCAATATACCACTGGCTAAAAATGAAACTGAAAGTATGCATAGAAAAGTTAAAAAGAGCTATGGTTTATGTGTGTACATTCAAGTTCATGTTTTGCTATGTTTGTGTAACAGCTTGCTGTTATAGGCGATGTTGGTGCAACATTGAGTTTGTCCCACTTGAGTTTGTCCACACACACACACACACACACACACACACACACACACACACACACACACACACACACACACACACACACACACACACACACACACACACTTGCAGACAGATACCCAAACCATGTTGATGTGGAAGATAGCCCTAATCATGTTTGTGTGCCTGTCTTTAATTACTGTAAATATAAAAATCGGAGTCAATATTTAACCAACACAATATCAAGCAGTGCTGATGCCACAATCACATCTTGGTATCTCTCTTTCTCACTCGAAACCCATCTCTTTTTGCTTCTCGCTATCTTTCCTTCTTTCTTTCTGTCCTACACGCTCCACTGTGTTTTGATTATTGGCTGTGTGTGTGTGTGTGTGTGTGTGTGTGTGTGTGTGTGTGTGTGTGTGTGTGTGTGTGTGTGTGTGTGTGTGTGTGTGTGTGTGTGTGTGTGTGTGTGTGGACAGGAACAAAACCAGATGTACAGAGATTTGACAGGGCCCATCTGTGATCCTTCTTCCCCCCAACAATGCTTATCCTGCCTTATTTGCTGTTACACACACACACACACACACACACACACACACACACACACATACACTTGTATCTATACAGTATACTTTGTCTCACTGATGATGCACATATACATTTTTGCATACTTAACCATATATGCACATACATGGACCCACTGGACCAGTGAAATCCACACACACAGGCACTTGGAAACATTTGCACGCACACACAGACGCACTGTGCAGCATGACACAGCGGGTATGGATTCCTCTTGTGGTTGGTGGTTGCCAAAGTAATGATGCCAGGTAATCAGGACCATGCCAAGTTTAATGGTAGCCAATGGCATACCAGTGTTTGGATGCCAGATTTGAAAAGGACCAAGCCTGACTTGTAGTATAGCGCCACATATTGAGCTGCAATTGGCCTGCCTCTTGTGTCTGTAAGTGATACTTACACACTCACTTACATTTACAATGACGCTGTCCAGAATATATTACAATTATGACAAGAGTAGAAGCTTACATTTTCAGATTACTAACATAACAATGACAAAACAATATATTATATTGATCTGTTTTAAAACCATGATGATGCATACGTAAAGAAAAATACATTTGTTTCTGACACTTCATACAATGTTAATGATTCCATCCAAGTGTGTGTGTGTGTGTGTGTGTGTGTGTGTGTGTGTGTGTGTGTCCGTGCGTGCGTGCGTGCGTGCGTGTGTGCGTGTGTGCGTGTATGTGTCAGCTGTTCGAGGTCCCTGTTCGGGATTGGGACATATGTTTCATAAGACTCCTGTGGACACACACAGACACACATGCAGGTCTTCAAGGACACACATAATAATGAGAAAAGAATTAAAAAAGCTTACTGAGGCTAATGTGCTGATGTGTGTTTGACCATATAACTGTCAGTCAGCAGTAGATGATTACAAACTACATCTAAAAAATTCACTTTGGCTACAATTCAACCAGCCTTTTTTGCTGTGTTAGTGTTAGTCTTCTGTGACCCTGCAGTCATAAATGTGCATAATGTTGACCTCTAATCCAACATGAAGTTAGACACTAAATAATGATGTATATCCCTTTTAATGGATGTTTTATTTTATTAAAGTATGGATGAAGCCAAAGAAGCTGTATATTTTACTCTATATTAATATGAAAGAAATGTGTCCTCTCATGACCCTAAAAAGTTTGCCTCAGTATTAACTGTCTTCCCCTTAAAGCACATGACCATGCACATAACACTCAGTATAATCATGAATACAGTATAAACATAAACTCATTTTCTTTTCTTCTTCTGCTCATTGTTTTCCCCCTTGTCATTATCCATCTCAACTTTCACTCCAAAGCTTTATTGACACGGTACAGTACACAATGTTGGTGCAGGAGAGCATTCAAAGTTTGCTTGGATTCGTCCATGACAAAGATTCAACCAGAGACAAATTGGTTTCATTTTTAGTGACGTGTATGCATTCATCCTGTGTAACTTAAAAATGCCAGTATCTCCAATCCGTCAGACTGTACTATGTGTTCCAATTTTTTTTTAGTTTCTCTATCTCATCTGTCTCACTCTTCTTTCCTTCATGCTATTGTCTCTTTGTGTTTTTCTTTCCACGTCACCACGTGTCTATTTCTTTCTCTCTCTCTCTCTCTTCCTTTTCCTGTCTTTCTCACTCTAAACTTATCCTTACATGCCCATGCGCCATAACCAAACCAGCCTGCTTATTCATGTTGCACTGAGGTATCACTTTATTTCTCTGCCATTATTTTTTTGTGAAGTCTCCTCAGTATGACTTGCCCCAGACAGCGCTATGCTATCCCACCCTCATTATATTTTCACACTCTGCTACCCTAGGACACAAGGAAACACACACACATTTCCACTGAAACCCACTTCTGTACGTGTGTGTTTTGTTTGTGCCAGCGCTGGTTCCTTGGTGTGTTAAAATGGAAATCATTCCATCTATTTTTGTATAGTAAAATGCAATATTTTATAAATGTTCTCTGTGGCATGTGTACAGCAGAAGCCATTTAATGCATTCATGTTTTGTTTTCTACAGTATATTTGGTTATTTCTATTGTTAGCGGGCACCATTCCCAGACAAAGTTCAACACACTGCTTATATCCCTGGAGATATGTGGTTTGTAAAAGATATACAGAACTGAACATACAGATAAGCAATCTTTAAATACAAACGCTCTGGTCCCATTATAGTCATATAATAATGCTATTAAAGCATACCACACCATGACAATAAAAGCATATATATATATATATATATATATATACATATAATACTGAATTTTACGTAAGAGCCTCAAAGCACCAAATAATAACATCATGCCAGTGACTGTCATAACGCCTATACAGCTAGATCTAAATAGAGGTGGCTCTAAGTTTTAAATAGGATGTCCCGAAAATATGTAGGAACAGGAATTTACAATATCGAGCCCATGGGTATTCACATACAGTAGGAGGTAAGCAACATATACCGTACATCTTAAGTCAACATTAAATATTCACAAATGACTAAGCAACAATAAAAGTAAAAACAATATATTTAAAAAATAATCTTCCTGAACTTTACTAAACCACAATATGATTAATTGTGGTTCATTTAGATAACACTGATATTCCAAGTGTACAATAAGTGATCAGTTTGGTGGTTCAGTGCCTTGCACTATGACAAGCCAAACAGCAGATGAATAACAAATACTGAGTGATGAAGGATAAAGGGTAGGGATCAAAACATCCTCCCATCAAGCCATTGTAACCCCTTGTATTCTTCTGAAATGAGATACTGCACCAAAACCCAGGTAATCCCTGGCTTCAAACTCCCAATCTTTGTGAAATGCCTGGTAAAAATACACTGGAAAATGAATAAAAACAGTATGTAAATAAATGGAAATAAACTGCCAAAGAGCAAAATGTCATTTTTGATATATGCTGGTATAATTCATTTCGAATGGGGAAAAAAAAAAGTAATGCATTAATGTAGATCCCTGTGTGATGCTGAGTCGATTACTCTTGTGTAGGAATAGGCCTGAGAACGAATGTGTTTATGCTCATTTCTCCTTGTAGAGAAACTGTAAAGAAACACCATGTACGGGTTGTAATGCATGTGTGAATTTATGTGAAACAAGCTGATCGAAGTGTGCGTGTGTGTGTGTACAATAAATATACATTTCACAGGTCAATGAGTCTCGGATTTGCACACTGTTTACGTGACTTTATTAGAGTCAGATTCTTTGGATTTGGATTGTGCGCTTTAGGCTTTGCATTAGTTATCTATTTTATGAAAGGCATGTTTTTATAATTATATTGAAATTAATCATTTTCCTCTCTTTTTTGCCATTCCCTGTTCCTCCTCAGTGTCTGACAGCCCAGCAGGAGCAGCAGGAGTTGGACCAGGAGGAGGGCTGGATTCCTCCCAGCCCCGGTTCTCCTCCTCCCTCCCCACCTACCTCCCAGTCCAATGCCAGCTAAGTGGTGCAGACTCCGCCTTCTTCCTGCGAGAAGCCAATCAAGAGGTGATGCGAAATGGCAGCCTATCATCGTGGACTGAGCCCTTCTTCCTCCACCAACTGGAACCAGCCGTCGCCGCCCCACAATCCCTGCCAAGTGTCAATTGCAGCTACGGAAACCTGAGCATTGAGCAGCCAATCCCAGTGGAGCTGCTTCAGGGTCCACCACCACATCTGCTGCTGCCGACCAACCAGGTGACTTTGAACTGGAGGGTCAAAGGTCAAGTGGTGGTGCCCAGAGTGGGGTCAACACGGCCCTGGATACAGGTAATGGCAGTTTATTGTTTGACTTTGAATGTTCATTGGTCTTTTACTCATAAATCTTCTCATACAATTAAATAAGGCTTTAGGCTTCACATTATACTTAATAGGCCAATCCCAAACAGGAAGCATGATCAAATCCAAAGGTATTTAGAGGATTTAATCTATAAATGTATCATATGTTTGCTCATGCATTCTATCATTACATACTTATTATTGATCACTTGAAGCTTGACCTTTGGCTAGGAAAAGAATGAGAGCGATAAGAGTGAACCAAAGCAAAAACGTTGCGTGCAAGAAAACAAAATTAGTTTTGAATTAGAGTTAGCTGAAAGATTATATAATGCTCTGTGGAGCTGAGGGGCTGCATGGTTGGGTGGTAAAACTCTTTGAGTTTATCAGTACGAGCAACACCTTTCACATTACACAAGTAATGGAGGGAAGAAGTGCAGTACTTTCCATCCACTGTAAATGTAAATTGTTGATGTAAATATATTGATTAGGGCACATTTAAAGAATATACTCATGCAGAAATCTGTCTGCAAGAAAGAAAGACGCAAAAAACGTTTTCATGAATTGGAGCAGATGATCAATTTCTTTGCCATTTCCAACCCATTTTGCAAGAGAACATTTGTAGTTGTTGATTGTTTTGGTATTATTGGACAATTATCTTGTTGGTTAGCTGTTCTTACTAATTTACCCATTCTGACATTATCTGCATTTGTTTTGTCCTCAGGTGCTGTTTTATCTGGTAGGGCGGCGTTGGGATGAGCCTGAGCTGCCTCCTCCAGCCCTCCTCCCATGTGTCAGAGCCGTGGCCATCCGTGACACCAGTGAAGCAGCACCCTCGGCGGGCTGCCGGCTCATGGGACCATCTGGCATCTGTGTGATCCGTCTGGAGATTCCCCCAGCTTGGTTTACACCACCGCAAGTGAGAAAAAGACCTCCTGAAGTGACTCTACCATCAGTGGATGTGTATTACTCAATCATACCAGTGGAAGGAGCTGGTCAAGAGTGTCCCTCCATTGTTAATGAGCCATGGAGAGGTCAGAGTGCAAACGTCGGGCCTCATGGAGGCCTGGGCATGGGCCTCGGGGGCCAGTGGAGCTCCCCAGTGGATGGGGGTCTTCAGGACATGCTGAAAGCTGGTTCTGTGGCAATGACCTTGGGCCCGGTTTCTGCCAAAGGAGAAAAATTGAGACTGGATGAAAATGTGGAGGTTCTGGTGCCACCCAGTCCAGTTCGGCTTGGCAAGACGGTGGCGTTTGGCGTCTACATGAAGACAGGTTCAAACACGGAACAGTTTACATTGAGGTGGGAACACGAATGCTTTCAAATAACTTATTTGGCTTCGATTTTTTATTTGGTGTTCTGTTCTCTTTTGTCTCGTTTCCCTTTTTCTATGGTTTCTGATTCTTTTTTTCTATCATCTCCACTTATTTCTTTCCTCCTCATCTGCTCTCTCTCATCTCTTAACACCGCCGCCTCCCGAGGTTGATGGCTGTCACCTTTGTGTAACAAGCCTCTTTCAGGAGCCATGCAAAGAACAACCTAATGAATATTCATGACTGATCCAATGAGAGAAGAAAACACAGAAAATGAGAAGCGGGAGAGGGAAAGGCTGAGGGACTTAAGGTTGGAGTGGCAGAGAAAGAAGAAGCATAAAATTAGAGTAGATCCTGGTTTCTCAAACTGGAGGGTAGTACCCAAATTGTGTCTCAGGCGTGCCTTAAGAATTCACCTACATGCTTTTCCACATAATCTGCAATTTGTTTTCATGTGCTTGTATCCCAGGAAAAAAAATTCAACGAAAATGAGTTTACAACCCCTGATCTAGACTAAGCATGCATAACGGCAGCCCATCTATGCCTCGTCACTTCACTGACTTTAGGGATTTCAGGCTGAAAAATTACAGATTTATCATTTTTTACAATGTATTATTCTATTTAGAGAACATCCCAGCACACAACACTGTGGCTGTATATACTGTAGCATTTTACTCCAATGAGGTTAGAACTGTTGAAAACTTTTTAGAATCATCTCTGAACAACAATACATTTTTCACTATTACAGTCTCACATTCACTCAAAGAAAACCTGGAATACACTGAACACAGTAATTGGCACGTGTCAACTGACTCCCCTTTTCACATGAGGCTTGAACATTTTTTCAGATCATTTGTGCAATGTCAAAAGAATCGATTTTAGATAATGAAAGCTGCACATTTGTATTTGGAACCGCTTCAGTTGCTGCATTTTTCAGAATGACAATAATACCCTTCCAGGAAGAGGATGTTGATATTTGTGCTGCCTTTGGAGAATATCTAATAAGTGTCTTAGTATCTAATTCTATTTGATGTAATTAATGACGTGTATTTACTTATTCGGACTGATTAGAACTCTACTTAGTTTGAAGCTGGGCAGAGGTGGGACTTCATATACTAATGTGTCATTTGTCCACCTAACAGTTAAAACAAAACTAATCTGGATTAATGAAAAGTACATTTCCAGGATAATTACCCTGACATCCCTGTCCCTCATCTTCCTCTCTCTGTGTGTTGCCGTTCTCAAACTCTGTTCGCTTCGGGAAACAACAACAAATTTCGAGCTAGCAAGCTACATGCTGAAAATTGCAAGTTTTGAAGAAAGTTTGGATTGTGCAACAAGGCAGGCATGCTTGGTTCTTTCAGGGAGTAATTGTAAAAATGTACAAAGAATATGTTTACTGCATTTACTATCTAACTGGGACATTTTGGGACCGATTGGTGTATACACGGCTATACAGTCGTAAGAGCAAATTACGTTTAACCATTTATCCAGCTAATTTATATAGCTCATGTTACTGTATTGTGTTAACAGTTAACTTCAGTTAATATTGTATGTACCGTTTTTTTTTTTTTGCGGGGTGCAAAATAAGTTCCTTCCTGAGACTATTTTGCCAAGCCACCGTCACTGCATCCGGAGCTTAGCGCCGCCCAAGACGATTGCAATTGGTTTAAAGAAATGCAAACAACCCAGAATTTATGTGTGGTGTAGCCAGACCTTACTCCACAGCACTGTGGAGATAGGTCTATAACAAAGCTAACAAGGGAGTCAATCAAGCACCATCTGTAAATGCCCGAATGGTCCTGATGGTGTGATCAGACCGGATCTCACCAGGTGAAATTTACTCCCGTTGTGGCGAAAAGTAGCAGTTGGGGGTTGTTCTTACTCCCGCCTAAACTGGCTGGACATTAGAAAGCCTTCTGTGATTTTCATGACATCACATGTGTAGCTTTACCATGGATTTTTAGGGCTTTTGAAATTGTTATGTACTTTTACTGTTACAAACTTTCATTGCAGAATATTGCATCTGCAAAGTAATTACATATCACAAGCATAAGCTCTTTCATATGAAATGAGTGGAACTCTGTGTGGCAGCAATACACTTGCACTTGTGTATTTTATGAGTGATTTGATTGTGTTGCATTGCAGACAGGTTATTCGAAATGCCAGTAGGACTAGGAAGCAAAGGCAGTACACATGAATCACTTGCAGGGAAGAAGATCCTTGGCAATGGGGGTTTGAATACAATTACAAAACTGACAAATGATAACAGCCTCAAGACCCTATTAACTCTAAAGTAAAACAGTGTTATTGGTGAGATTTAACCTTCTAACAGGATATTCTAAAAATTCTAAAAGATGCAGACACAAATCAATGATGTCAACAGGATCTAAGTTGTGTATTTCTTTGTGCGCAATCATTCCTGAGGTTATCTGAGGACACTGGAGGAAAAGAACAAGTGGCTAGACTGCACTGCACCTTGTCCCACTACCTGCTGACAACTGTTCACAAACACACAACCACACACACATGGGCACAGACAGAGACTGAGACACTGAGCACAGTATTTCTCTCTGCCCTGTGTACACACTCATACTTCTTCACAGTACATGCACACAGACACATACACACTTATGTGTGTGTATTAAACACGCACGCACGCATGCAAGCACGTACGTACACACGCAGGCACGCACGCATGCACAGACTCACATAGACGTGATGAGGTGGCCTCTTTGGTTCCCCCTAAAGACACTTTGTCTTTGTCTTTGTTGTACTACACCCCTGCTGTGTGTGTGTGTGTGTGTCTGTACACACTTGTGTGTGTGTGTGTGTGTGTGTGTGTGTACACTTGTGTGGTACTGCTACAGAAACATAGTGATGGGAAAAAACACCATCTCCTTTTTTATGGCATCATATCTTATTTTATTTTTTTTCCTTGGCTTCTTTTTCTATATTTCAGCAGGTCCTGCTATATTCTGTTTTCCAGTCTTATGTGCCGTGTATCCAACTGTGTGTCAATGTTGAAGAAGGTACAATTTAAAAAAAAAAAATCTATCTATCCTTTATTTGTAACCACCTGTTGGTGGGGTGGGGGGGGGGCGATCCCAGCTGACATTGGGGGGAGAGGCAGGGTTCACCCTGGACAGCCAGCCAGCCAATTACAGGGCTGATAGAGACTGACAACAATTCACGCTCCCATTCACTCACACCTACAGGCAATTTAGAGCCAACATTTAACTTAACACCTGCATGTCTTTGGACTGTGGGAGCTGAAGAAAACCCATGCAATTTTAAAATCTTTTCTGCTTATCTTTCTGTTTGCATCTGAGTTTGTGTGTGTGTGTGTGTGTGTGTGTGTGTGTGTGTGTGCGTGTGTGTGTGTGTTTGTTCGTCCTACCTGCAGCTCTTGCCCTCTGCCCTAACATACAGTCCCATGGATAATCTCCCATGTTAGAAGCACAGTCAGACATGTAATAAGGTTTAAGTGGATCTCATTCCTGTGTATTTGTGTGTGTGTGTGTGTGTGTGTGTGTGTGTGTGTGTGTGTGTGTGTGTGTGAGAGAGAGAGTGTGAGACACACACGTAATAAGCCTTAAGTGTGCTCCATCACACAGAGGTGATGTGATTATGATAAACTGCTGAGGTGATGAAGGCACACAGAGAAAGGACGAGCGAGAGAGACAGACAGAAACAGGAAGAAAATGAAAGAGGGGGAAGAATAAAAGAGGGACCATAACAGAAGAGATAGAAAACGCTGAAAGAAAGGAAGGGAAAAGCTTCCTTCACTTGCATCTCTTCCTTACTCTACAGCTTTTCCAAAAGATAAAGATGCAAAGACGGAGGACTCGAGGCAACACACATTTG
Source organism: Sander lucioperca (assembly GCF_008315115.2). NCBI lineage: Eukaryota > Metazoa > Chordata > Actinopteri > Perciformes > Percidae > Sander > Sander lucioperca. Next base: position 4,784,437 of record NC_050174.1, on the reverse strand, counting down.
CCAAATTGGGTTGGGCATCCTTGCTATATCACCTGTCATTGGGCTTGTAGTCTCACATAACCGTACATGATTCTGTCACTCTGTGATGAGACTGAAGTCTGCAGACTACTAGCTGTAACTGTGGTTGTGAATGTCTGAGGCATCTGGTAGTGATGAAGTTACACCGCTAAGTTGTTCCTCCAATTCAGTCACATTTTGTGTTTGAGTCACACCATCAATTTTATCATTTAATTCTTCCCAAACCCAAAGACATCACGTTGTCCCTTATATCTCTGCTGACACTGACCTTTTTATTTTGCACAATTGAATGTACTTTCTAATTGATTACTGTATTTATCTGAACAGTCACTACTCTTGTTCATTCCTTTCCTTCATCCAAGACATGAACAAAAGATATGAACACAAGATGTGAAAATGTATATGATCACATAATTGTTGATTTTTTAAATACATTTTATATGTTTCGTATTCATCTATCCATTCAGTATCAAGTTAGAATCATAAGAAAAACTATTGAGTTTTGTCCTCCCCAAAAAGTTCTTAATTTCTCATATAGAAGGGTCCATATGAACTGTTAAAATAAAGGCAATTTTGCAGAAACACATTGTGTTCATATACTAAGTGGCAAAACTATAATTATTTGCTTTTATTGTATTAATCCAGAGGATGATGCTGAAAGTTTAGTCACAGGAAGAAAAGAAAAAAATGAATATGTAAATTTAAAAGGTTTTCTTTGCACTGTAACTGTTTACAGTTACAGTACTGTAACTTATTACAGAGTGCCAGTGTCACAGACTGTGACTAAATGAAAATGACTGATAGACAACTAAACATGTATATGGCTGAAAGAACACAACAGACATATGACACATGTGCTGTAATTTGTTTTGACACTCAATCTTAGATATTAATAATATCAATGGGCCAAACTTAAATGGACTCCCTGGCTCGTTGTGCCTAAACCATGATTAATTTTGAAAGGACAAGAGGAGAGACCTTTTGATTAAGAAAGAAATACTCAAAAAGTGTAAAGGTGTTTTGTGCTTATCGTGTTATTCAAGATGTTGAAAAAGAAAAAAGAAAAAAGGATATTTGTCAAAAAGAGGTTTTTTGTCCAACTTGTTATATCATAATTCTAGGGTTACATCAGATTAGCTGCAGTTTTCCATTCATCAAACAGATTTCCAATGCAGATGTTCCTGCTATGTTTCCACTTTGCCACATGCGACGGTGAAGGTATATGATTATGTCACGTTTTTCCCTTAAACACAGTGGAACGTCCTTAAATATGACAGAACAATAAGATTATGGGCATCAGACATGCAAGATGGTTGCTTTTTTTGGGCCAAGCAGACCTGGGCTGTGGTGTTTTTACAGTGAGCTAAAAACATTGTCAAACAGTACACACGTTGTCTCCACTGTAATTCTGTTTCCATTACTTTTTCTGTTGGTTCTGACTGTTGTTACTTGTACTATTGCTCAGTTCATCCAAAACTTATACAACCTCCATAAATGTTATTGACATATCTTCCTGTGCACCAGAGAAGGTAAAACCTACAAGTTTTTACATAATTTTACAGTTTCCTTGCAAAATTATGCTAACTCTCTAACATAATGTTCGGACTGCCCCATAAATGTTGATCTGTTGCTGGAGCCTCTGATTCGATCTTCATGTTGTCAATCAAAGCACAATACTTTTTTTGCTGTATCGTTGTACACGGAAGGACACAGGAAGACAGCATGGTGGGCTACACAATCTTACAAACCTAGTCTTGCTGCCAAAGTACATACCTGCCAACCCAACTATAAAGGAAACAGATACAGCCCTAACTCCTGCAATTGTTAACATATATAAGCTGTTTTCTGCTGGAATGCAATTAATTCACTCTAAAATCAAATCTAGAACTTCCCTTTTCATGCATTAATCCTTAATAAGTACACCAGAAAACAAAAGACACACATTAAAGGTGCAGTAGGTAAGTTTTATAAAATGTTTGCTGAAACTGACCCTATGTTTGAGTAGAACTACATGAAGCAGGTCAAAAAAATCCGGCTCCTCTGGCACCACCTACAGCCTGTAGTGCGATTTGCAAAAATCCACCACTCCCTGTTCAGATGCACCAATCAGGGCCAGGTGGGCTGTCTAACTGCGTGTCAATCACTGCTCATGCACACGCATTCATTCTCCCTTGTGGTGGGAGGGTCTTAGGAGACCGTTTGGCTTGTAACTTCAAAATGTAGGAAAAGAGGACACAACTTGATGATGAATTCATGTCCTATGCAGCTCTAGTTCAGTAAGCATTCAGCCAGACATATTTAATACAATGTTTCAATTAGTGGAAACTCCTGCCAGAGAAGTTCTGATGCTTTTAATCTATTTAGTTGAGCATTTCAATATTTTTTAACAGTGGGAATGTTGACAGACCAAGGGTCAAAGTGATTAGTATCTCCCTCATTAAAAAGCTGTCGTCTTGAACTGTGTGCTATCGTTGTTTGGTTAGGTAATTAGCAAGATGATTACTGATGAGGGGATAAATGCTATGTGTGTGTGTGTGTGTGTGTGTGTGTGTGTGTGTGTGAGAGAGATATACTGCAGATAGAGACTGATTGACACAGCGATTATCAAAAGGCAAATATGTTTTTCACTCTCTGCTTGTGTTCTCTCTCGTTTGTCTCTATTTTCTCTCACTCTGTTATCATGTGACTGGTATTATAATAGCCATTCGTTTTTCTGTGAAACCTGTATTTATTGTCCCATTCTTATTTCTGTGTGTGTGTGTGTGTGTGTGGGTGTGTGTGTGTGTGTGTGTGTGTGTGTGTGTGTGTGTGTGTGTGTATAAAGGGATTAGTGGATTTTTCCTAGGATCAGAGGGGAGATGTACTTCTAAGGACCAGCTAGTCATCTCTGCTGGTTACACCTCACACACACACACACTCTTTCTCCTCAGTGTCATCACACAAACACAGACACACAAACACAAACACACACACACACACACACACACACACACACACACACACACACACACACACACACACACACACACACACACACACACGCGTCCAGGATGCCTTTATTCCACAAAGCTCGACCATTGATTTCACCTCAAATGCCCTTTCACCAGCAAGGAGGGAAAATCAATTGTTTTTGCGAGTGTGTGTGTGTTTGTGTGTGAGTGTATTTGCGGCCGTAAGTAAACACATTACATGATTGTTGATTACATGATTATTGACATGATTATTATTGTAATTGTGTTTTTGCATATGTGCACATCCGCTTTAGTATGCATATTCCTCATCATTTGTGTTTAACAATACGTGATTCGTGTGTGCCTAAATATAATATGTTCTATGGGAGTATATCATGCTGTTTGTCTCTCTGGTTCAGTCTGTACTCTCTCTCTCTGTCTTTATGTGTTTGTGTGTCAGTGTCCTTGTTTCTCTGCTGCTCGTTGTGTTGAACCCCTGCAACTGACAAATGCATTTTATACAATCTTGAAAAGACACTAAAGATGAAAAGAATGAGAATTAGATGCATTTCTTTCAGCTGGGATGAAGGCAATAAGCTTGTGGGGTGAGAAAACAAAAACACCACCCACGACCAAAAGAAATTAGCGTGCATTCTATTCATAAAGTGACTGATAGTGATGGGTGATTGTTTTTGTTCTTGTTTTACAGCTTTTGCTTTTTTCATCTGTAAATGAAAGCCAGTTATGTAGTACCATATTTACTGTAAAAAGATCTTTAATAAGCTTTGACTTTTTTGTGTACTTGAATTGATTGTCAAAATTAGTCATCTTTTCTTTCTCCCAAGAGTAGATACAGGAGATTGTCTCTTTGGTCAGCAAAGTAATCAAAACATTCTGTAAACCTCCCAAATCAACCATGGGTCAGTGGTAGACGCTTTTGCGTGAGTGCTTCACGTTACATATTGGCTTATACCATTTGTTGGATGGTAAGCTACTTTTAAAAGATCTTGTAGCAACTCTAAAGCTAACTGATGAGTAATAAATCGCCAAATGTGACAATTGTGGATTGTCAAAATGACAAGAAATAGGATGTTGAACAGGCTTAACCTCCGAGTACCTACTGTACATTTGTCCCTTACAAAAGAATTGATTTTAGAGAAGCGAGTCATTGGGGGAGTCTGCTAGAAGAGGTCGTTCACTAGCAAGGACCACACCATCAACCAGATACATTTGAACAATTTAATAAGAAAGATGATTGGAATGCGAGGCATGAAGTTGCCGATATGCGAGGCGGGAATTTTCTTATAGTCATCGTTTGACTTGACGTTGACTGCGTTGTGGGGAGGCTTCAGGAGAGAATCCGCCGTAGCACTCGCACACGACTGACCCCCTTAGGACCTAAAGAAGAAGAGAAATGAGAGGAACAGAAAGAGGGTGGGAGGGAGGGGTGCGGAAAGCGAGCGCAGATGAGAGGATAAGGTTAGGTGGTATTTTTAGGAATGCCGGAAGAGGCTTGTTTGAGGTGTGGCCCTGCTCCTGAAACTCTGCTAAGTAGCTTCAACAAAAAAATGCATGGCTTAGAGGCATCAGCAGACGCTACTGTGGACGCCATATGCCTGTGCAGATCACGCATTGCTAGAGTGGGTCTACCAAGATGATGGGGCCAGGATAAGTTACAGAGCGGAGCAGAGCTTTAAGACGAATGCATTCTCAACTGTAAAAGTTGAAGTAGAAGGTGTCACTTGTGTTCCTGGACGAAGAACAGGGAAAACAGTTTGGTTTTACAGGGGCAGGTTATATGGATTTGAAGAGGATCCTTTTGCACATGTACTGTACATGCACATTTTCAGTGCGGGCCCAAAGAGTCTTTGCATGAGATGTTGGTCTATCAAAGTTAACTTGACTTAATTTGACAATTTAATGCATCATACCTCTGCCTGCATATGAGCTACTCTATACCTGCACACTGTGAATCGTCAGATTGTTTTTTTATTCATCCTAACAATGTTTTCCTGACTTTTACTGTACTTTTATGCATCCTAAAATTCTCCATTCTTAATTCAAGATTTGATGTTGGTTCTCTGCAGGTAATTTGCAGCACTCATTGCTATAAACAAGTCAAATAATCTGATAGGGAAAACTAAAATATACAATAATATCATAAAAATATCAGGAAATGTATTTAGACTTTTTCATACATTGGGAGAGTTAACATAGACAAATGCACACTTACATATTGAAGCAATAATTCACATGTTTGACAAGAATGTAGATTATAGACCCATTAATATGTGAGTGTTACAGTATCTCCAATATGAGATGACACACACACTCTAAATGGTGGACATTTAAACAATGCTTTGCTACATTATTCAATGACCTAATGCCAGAAGCCAGTCTGAAAGAGTCCAGCTGAGTCTGGAAGGTCAGACTGAAGCCTACAGTCTTTGGCGAATATTAATTCTTGCAGAAAGTCCTGAGGACCATTCATGACCACAACAGCCAGCTGCAGCCTTCATAATAAACTAAGATAAATCAGTATATGATGATGATGACGAAACAGTGGCTTGCTTCTGTGTCATTTGTGGTAACTGTCGCATCATACTGTCAAGCAGTTTTGTTAGGAAAGAGTCGGCTAATCTTTGTGCCCTAGACAAATTCTATTAAGAGATGATTTGCTTTTTTTATCATTACAGTTTTTGTACTTGCGCTGCTTCCCATGTAAGCACATGTGAGATGGGGCTGCATATTATACAGTATGTGGAGGTGCACCACAGCTTTAACGTCTGTTTGTGTTTGTGCTAGTGCTACGCTGTTGTTACAGTAAATGTGAACTCACTGTCGTTGGTGTGTTGCATTTCATTATACATTGTCATTTTTAGTTTGCAAAGCACATACTGCCTATCAGAAAAGTGCATTGGATAAGGACAGGGGTTTCAACTGGCATGCATGTGGCCACTGTGAGAGAGAGTCACCTGGTAAAACCGTAGCCCAACTGCTAGGACCAAATCCGATTAAGAACTGACTGAAATTGAAAATCAATTACTGACTGTAAAACATCTGAATGGAAAAAAGAGACATGGTAAAACAAGCTTACGGTAGGGGGAAAAAAGTAAACATGAGGGGATATTTCCCCCTCATTTTGATGGTTGTTGGTACATTGATTTTGTTGTTAAAAATATATGAATGTTCTTAAAGTTCATAAAAAGTTGGGGTGGTGGGTATTAGTGATAAATGTGGTATTAGGTAGATACAATAATTGTCTTAAGATAAATCTACATTTATGCATTGAAATATAGACAAAAATGGCATACAAAGAGGCTGTTAACAAGGACATAAAAAACACATTTGCATACACTTAAAACATGACAGTGACTAAGCAAAAAAACTTAATTTTTTTGACATGATTTACTACATGTTGTTTTCCTTTACTGTATGTTATGGTTATTTCTTAATGCTGTGTCACTTCTTCAGAGGTGGATTAACTGGAGCTCTGCAATGCTACTGGACTGTTGTACCCGAAGCTCTAAATTCTTCAAATTGTTTTGTCAAAGACTTATATTTTCATTTCAAGGGCCTTAGGTATTACTATCATTAATAGAACTTTTAATTATGACACGTCTGCATCCTCCACTCCTCTACTGAAAACTGCTCTTACTGGCATTATCATCTGATTTTCCTTGAGAAGTCAGTCTGGTTAACACTCTATTACCAAACACACACACACACACACACACACACACACACACACACACTCACACACGCACACACGCATGCACACGAACACGCACACACACACACACACACACACACACACACACACACACACACACACACACACACACATACACACACACACACACACACACACTCTCTCTTTCTCTATTTAACCCACACAGTCACTGTCTCTGTTTATTCCCCTAATCCAGTCTGCACCATCATTCTGTTGACAGCATTCTTCTTCTACTTTCTCTCCTCCCTACCCTTTAATTCCCCTGTCACCATCTCCCTTTCTTCCTTCTCCCTTCTCCTGTTTTCTCTCTCGCTCTCTCTTTCCATCTCAAATCTGTCATGAATATTCATAAGGGTGTTATTTGCATTGCTGGCTCCTGAAAGAGGCTGAGTACACAAAGGTGACAGCCATCAACCTCGGGATAGCGCCAGTGTTTGTATGTTTTGAGGCTCTGACTGTGATGCGAGGGCGAGAAACATAGACCGAGGTAGACATGGAAGAGGAGAAGGAGCCAAGTCAGAGAAGAGTGGTTTTTTTTTTGGCTGTATCACTTGCAAAATGATTGACATTATCACTGAAATTCTAATTAACATGTCTCTGAGTATGAGCAAAATTTGAAACATGTTTTGCTTTTGGAACTCAGTTATTGAAATGACAGTGATCCGCAGCACAGTTGTGTATGTGCGCACACTGTTAAAGTGCTCATATTATGCTCATCTTCAGGTTCATAATTGTATTTAGAGGTTGTACCAGAATAGGTTTACATGGTTTAATTTTCAAAAAACACCAGATTTTTGTCGTACTGCACATTGCTGCAACTCCTCTTTTCACCCTGTGTGTTGAGCTCTCTGTTTTAGCTACAGAGTGAGACATCTCACTTCTGTTCCATCTTTGTTGGGAGTCACACATGCGCAGTAGCTCGGTAAGGACAATCAGCCAGTCAGAAGCAGAGTATGAGGGCGTGCCATGCTAGCAGCTAGACGAGCATTATAACGTGTGTTACAAAGTGACGCACGTTTGTCATGGAAGTAAAGGCTGGACTACAATAGAGCTGTTTAGAGCAGTTTGGGAACAGTGTTTTCTGTTGGAGATGGTAAGTCCCTTTGGGGGGGACTTTGGGCTTTTTCACTTTGTAAATCTATAACATACACAAAAAAGATATATAACACAATAAAGGTAAGGTAAAAAGCCCAAAAGCCTAATATGAGCACTTTAACACAAATTTCCCCATCTCTCCCTGCTTTTCGACTCCCGACCCACTTCTGTCTCTTTCTCCTTTTCCTATTGCTCTTTGAGTCTAGGTCTGCCAAAGCTAGGTTGGGGAGGTTTCATATGCAAATGCATGGCTGGTTATTGTGTTGTGTTTATTGTTCGTGTCACTCCTTGTTGCACGATAGAAGAGCCCTATTTAGAAACAGGGCTCCTCTATCCTGCTTCTGCATTCCTCTGTGCTGGAGATGCACCAGTTGCTCTGAGTCGCACATTTTAAAGGTGCAGTAAGCGATGCTGCGCAAAGATTGTTGATATTTGAACTCAACTGCCAAACACAATACAACCCACCCTTCAGAAGCTCCGACCCCAGATTCACGGACAGATAACTACTGGCCGGCCAGCACATTCACATGCTGCCTTCCCCCCTACCATCAACTGTCGCCGCCTGTTGCTGATTGGCTGGAATAGTGTTTTGTGGCTCATGCACTCCATTCTGTTTGTTTTCCATTTACACAGACAGGGCTGTGTTTGAACACCGGATGTTTTTTCAGCGCACAAAGAAAATAGAGAGATAGGTGAACGTGAGGAGATATTTACTAAATTTGACAAAAAGTGTATTGGATTAACATCACTTACTATACCTTTCTGTGTGGTTAGGCATTTATCTCAAAGTAACCCCAGGAGTTAAAAAAAATGGAGTTTGAGGATAAGTTTGTTTTTATTTTAACAACCTCTGGGAAAACAGCTGATATTTTTACTAACAGAGAGAAATCCCTTCCCACAGCTTTCCACCCTGGAACTCAAATAACATTTTTTATTTTCTTGGCCTGGAACCCAGGCTCATGAAAACATATGGTCTGTTTTATTATTCTGGGACTCACTTGAAATAAGCTAAGGATGTTCCTATTGTAGAAGTCCCAATTTGTACTGCACAATGGCTGAATTGCAGCTGCACTTTGGCTCCAAAACAGGATTTTGTTACTACATATTGTGTGGTGTGTTGCTTGTATGTTTATTTCATACAATACATTCATTTTTTTTATCAATTATAGATGTTTGTCTTCTACAGCATAACGGGTGGTGTATCTGCTCTGTAAACCACAAATCCTAAAATATCAGAAACCAAAAGGGAGACATTTATATTTGCACGCAGTTGCTAGTAGCCAAGGATGACAAGGAGGGTTAAAAAAACATGATGGACTCTTCAGAATAGGTAATTACTGTATCACATCTTCTGCTCGAGTGAAGATACAAACTTCTGAACATAGCCATACTGAGAAAAACAGAGAGAGTTGTGTGGAGCTGATACTCTTAATTAGCTTTGTAGCAACTCATTTGGCAATGGCTTGAATGTAACGGACGTTTATTTATTTTAAAACGTTACACACTAAAGCTTTAAATGCTGCTAAACAATGGTTTTATATAACCTAGAAAAAAAGCATTCACCTTTCAAGTAATTTAATTGAATATAAACTCTGTTTTGTTGACATCTCCCTAGTGGTATTAAAAAATACTAAAGGGCACTATGCAAAATATGTTAGGAAACCATCAAAGGAAACCAGTGATTTGGGTCATTTCTTATTGCACAGCCATGTCAAACACATTTACATTGTTTTACTCAATTGCTTTATTGGGATGTTGTTTACTAGGCTGTATAAGCTAATAGCCTAAGTATGTGCATCTGTATTACACAGGACAAAATCCTTACTCTTTTAGTGGACCTGTGCCCAACAGGCCCATTTGGTAATCCATCCATGACTAGCCTCTCCTCTTTTACCTTTAACTCTCAATATGAAGAATGCCTCTGTGGCTCCACTTTGAAGTGGAATTCTTTAGGCTGAATCTCGTCTACATGGCCCTCCATTGTTACAGAATGCTACCATTCTTCAGAGACTGTCTGCTATAAGTAGCTTGTTTATCTGTTCAACACATTGTACATATTTTTCTTTCTATCCCATTTGCTTACAGTGATGCACTCTCTGCTTTAGTTTATCCAAACTTTCAATTCACATTATCGCTTTCTCTTTTAGTACACATTTCTATTCAGTCTGCACTGCGGGGAGACTTACACAACAGCCCCAATACTGGGAACAATACTGTTTTGTGTCTGTGTGTGAATATATGTCTTACGCAGTGTAACCTGCTGACACACGTAAATACACGTGCACTTTTCCTAAAAATAATTGTATTGTACAGCTGTGATCAATTGTAATTGATATTTTTCGATACACTGATCTGCTTCAAATTAGTTCCTTTTCTTTACAAGAGCTATAACCGTGTCAACGTTCTTATAAACGTTTTAGTAAATGTTCTATCTTTAAAGGATTGCTTCTCAGAACTCAAAAACATGTATTCTAAAACGAAAAGAGCAAGTTTTAAGTGTTTTCTCCTCAGAATAACCCTATTTGTGCTCGATCAAGTGTGACTGTCTCCCTCTCCCCTTTCAGTCGCACATTTGCCCACTGAGCCAGTGAAGACCATCAAAACTGTCTAGATTTTCTTTTCACACGTATGATTGCTCAGCCACCATGACAGTAACAGTATGTGGTGTTATAGAAAGCACAGGCCCAAAATCTGCCTGTAAAAAAACGTCCTTTGTGTCTTGGTTGGATTGCATTTGTTCTTTAAAACTCTTCAAAGGAGAAGCTACAATTTGAGGCAGAATATAAGATGGCAATGAATGGATGAGTGCTTAACCTGTCCAATGATAAGTTTGAGTTTAGCTCTGAGCTGTGTAATCTCAGAAGATGCACACCTAAAAATAAGACTGTTATTGTTCATTCCAGACACGGTACATCCCCGTAGATTAGTTACAGTTTAGTGGACCTTTAAAAAGCAATTCCTAAATCCTTCATGGAGTTCCCACTGGGATCGCAAAACATTAGCAATCATTTGTTCTTTTTCTTTTCTTTGAACTACTCCGTGCCATGTGACCATTTAAAGCAACACTAGAGAACTTTTCCCGCTTCGGTCCCCCTACAGGTTGGAAGCGGAATTGTCCCATTATGTCTCATTCGAACTACAGATCCACTACCCGATCTGGCAAACTTGCATAGTGCAGTTATAGCCGGTAGAGAGCCGCAAAGTGAATGCAGAAGTGCCATTCACCCTGTTACGAGTTGTTGAACCACTGAAACGATTTTGGAAACATTATTTTAAGTTACAAAAAGTTCTCTAGTGTTGCTTTAAGGTCACAGGGATATTCTGTCACAAGGCACAGTTGCTCTGAACCTTGTAATCTACTGGTCGCTTGTAATGTTGTGATCTTTAAACATTTTTTAGTTTACTCTACTGTTGCACTCATTCTCAAGTCACAGTGGATGAGAGCATTACCTAAATGTGTAACAATTTGATGATTAAGTTACTTATTAATGAAGGAATTGAAGAACCCCTGAAGTCCTTTTAGATTGCAGTGTGTACAATAAGTGAGGTCAGGGAAACACCAGTACTCTGCCCTATTGGATATCTAGCTTCCAACTAGAGGTCGTAGAGGATTTTTGGCTTTTTTTTACATAATCGGCATCGGCCAATATCCCAGTATATCAAGCCGATTAATAGGCAGGCGCATCTGCGGGCAGCCTAGTGTTAAAAACATGAATAGGCGACATTTTTTACAGCGTACCCAGACCAAGCCCCCAGGAAGAGCGCCGAGTCTAAAAGCCACCATGGGCTTAGCGGATAACGGTGGTACTGCACCCCATGGCCCAGAAAGACTTTTCACATAGACTTTGCATGGCGAAAGAAACGTCTATATTTCAGCGGATAATTTGTTTCTGGGTATATCAACTTACCAGCCCGAACACTGAAAGGGTCCTTGTTTAAAACATTACGTTTTTAACATTTTTAACATTCACTAGAAGCGAATCCAGAATTATTAAATTTGGCATGATGAACGCGCATAGTGGACGCGAGTAGAGCCGCGGGACTGCGCCCGCCCGCTCACATGACTGTTCTCCCGAGCTCATGTAGTTAGCTGTAATAATGGATATAGCTAATGGTTGTAATTCACCATGTGTTCTATACGTCCATGGTATTATCTTATGAAGTCATGATACATCCCAGGGATGCATGTATGTAGCTGCTGTAAAGCCTGTTAGCTACGTGGATGTAACGTCATTAGCGTTTCCCAAACTGGCGGGCTATCGGCTAGCTAGCTAGTTGCTAACATCAGGGGTAGCTAGCATGGCTGTATTAAGATCTATACATAGCTAGTTATATGCCTACATAAAGTTACTACAGACATAGTGATTACATCGCCTTGGTTCTCTCTTATAATACATCCGAGGGCTGTATGCTGTAAAGCTTGTAACGTGGATGAGAGCTGAAGCCATGGATGAGCTCTGTTCACGAAACTGCAGGCTAACAGCTAGCTAGCGCTAGTTAGTAGGTAGCTAGCTAGTAGCACAACATAATTATTAAATCTCCTTGGTTGTCTAGCTAAATACATCTATCGTTTATTTAGCTAAGCATGTAAATGATCATGAACAACGAAAACACAGTGTTTAACGTTAGTGAATATTTTAGACAATGAAAACGGCGAGTTCATGAGTTCGCCACTTGTAAGAGACACGACAGAGAAGCTCATGAACGCGCATGTTGCTACCGGTTGCTACGACAACGCAAACAAATTGTTGCTAGTGCGCATGCCCATCATGAGCCAACCAGCGTTATGGGCCAACAATGCGGAAGAGCCGAGCTCCATGTTTGCTTTATGCGCTTTTGAGCACTCTCATTGGAATGTACGGGGCTTCCCGCCGAACACTGTATCCAGTTCTCTTAATACATCCATGACCCAGACCAGCTGCCTCCAGCCCCTCCCCTCGTGAATTCTTGCGCCATGTGTCTCGCACAGTCACTTCAGGCTCAGACGCTACTGTTAGTAGTAGCATATTGCTGGTGTTCTTGCCTTGGGATTAACTGTACTAATAAAACCGTACAAAACACTGCGGCCACACCGCTGTGGAAGCTCCCCGAATGTCATTTATCAGAGAGAGTCTGGTTGTTACCCCTGTCCGTGGCAGTCTCATCCACTCCTATAACGGAGCTAACTGGAGCTAACCGCTAACGGAGCTAACCGCTAACGGAGCTAATCGTTGCTAACAGAGCCTTCAGTTCTCCGTGCCTGTATCCATTAACTGCATCTATGGACTCGAGCACGAATAAAACCCTTTATTTTATTAAATTGGCTGGACGAGTTTTAAATTACAACCAAGAGTTGTTTGAATGACAGAAATGTGCTCAGATAAGATCCTAATGAGGTCAACAGGACATGTAACAGTAGGATCCCCAAAACACAGATAAAACACTTACAAATGAACAATGATCTAACAAACAAGGTGAACATGAACTGACTTTAGATAGCCCTAGTCTTATGTGATTCAACAGGAGTTAGGAGGAAATAGTGTTGAGATTAATAATATGTCACTTTCTGTGACGCTTGCAGATTTGTATTCTCAGAAGTTTAATAAATGCTGCTAAGTGCACTAAACTTTATTTTTTCATTGAAAGGTTTATTTGACAAAGTTTATTTTCTTCTTACCTGTTTTGTTTATTTAATATATTTTTCATACATTATTTATACAATATACAGTATTATACATTTTTAATTGAAGTATACAAGTGTAGATTGGTGAAGTGTTCAATAAATGTTTTTGTTGAGAAATTCTGTGTATATTAGTGTAACATTTTATCTTTCAAATAGAGGTTTAAAAACAAGCACATATCGGCTAAATATCGGCCAAAATAAATCGGCAGCATTTATCGGCCATCGGCTGATCCTGATTTCTAAAGATCGGCATCGGCATCGGCCAGAGAAAACCCATATCGGTCCACCTCTACTTCCAACTATCGATCATGGTTTCAGTTTGTCCTATCAAAGATGCTACACACGTTCAGAGGATTTTGGTTTGAGTTTGGTTCCAGCTTCTAGCGACCGAGATTCCTATGATTTGTGTTTTATATATACTCTCATAACCATGATCATTTGCGGTTAGATTAAAAAGACGTCTTTAGCGACCTAAGTGCAAAGAGTCCTCCCATAGCACTTAGCCTCCCTTAGCACTTAAATTGCATCCCTGACCCTTCCACTTGCCTCCCTTCCTTGCGTCTTAGTCCCTCCCACTGAGGAGGCCCGGGAGAGACACGAGGAAATGATCGGAGGAGAGAGGCAACGAGCAAATGTGTTTTAGAGGGATGAGGAGTCCTTTCCTCTGAAGCGTCACATGAATTTGTCAGCTGTCTGAGCAGAGTAAGCAACTCCTTCAGCTGCACGGCTTCCAGGAAGGCTGCTCTCGTGTATCCTCGGCTATAGCCCCTCGATGATCTGTCCTCGATGCTCGCTCCTCGGTCCTCAGGGCAGTAATAAGAGCTTTGAGACGGCCTTCACCGAGGAGGGACAGAACAACTTCCGGTTCAGCTGAGGCCCGAAGGGTCGAGGAGCTGTCAAATAAGGGGGATGAGATTCAGCCTATTTCAAACTGTTAATTACTGTAGTTATGAAAAGGGCTGTGACTAAAGTATAGGGGGCAACACGAATATCAAGTGTAGAGTCTACACTCTATGCACACAGTGCCATTGAATGTGCTGGCCACAAAAAAGACCACACAATGCAAATGTCATGTAAATCAGATAATGTTTGTCATATAAGGCTGATATCCATTGTTCGACGAAAACTCAAACTTTGAATAACTTTTCGGTAACACTTTACTTGAAGTTTTCTACATAAGAGTGACATGACACTGTCATGAACACATGACACTGTCATGACACAGTCATGAAACATGAACCCTTGACACTTGTCATGACAAAACCGAAAGACACTTAATAAAATAAGCGTTATGTCATAAACGTTTATGACTTGTTTATAATGTTTTATGACACGTTCATGACAGTGTCATGTCACTCTTATGATGAAAACTTCATGTAAAGTGTAACCAACTTTTCATCGGTAAGGTCTTCAGATTACACAGGAACATTTTTTTATTTGATCGGGTTAAATCTGTAGGAGTTCAGTAAAGTACAGAGCCTGGAAACACTAAACTGCACACTAAATTCAAAACAGCTGACTTCCTGTTTGTTTTAGGTTATACCTTCAAGAGGGTTTTTTGTACATCTCCACATTTTACATATGCCTAACAATTTCCGTAAGTCTATGTCGACATTAAAATGAGGGGGCTTCAACTTTCAGAATTTGTGGAGGGCACTTTTGAGCCATTTTGTCACACCCGAGCATGAAACCCATAAAATATGAATAGTTTATCTCTCATGCTGTCAACCTGATCAAAAGCCCTTTCACTCTACCAATTTACTTCATTTCATTAGCGTACAGCTTTCTGACAGCACATTTAATGTTGATTATTTTAATGTCTGTTACCGTTTGTGTCGCTTTTTGATATTAAGTTTATTGGGAGGCAGTGTGGCCATTAGGGGTAAATTGTTGAAAATTGAACTACAATCTCATTGAGAACAGATGCTTTCAATTGCTGGGGTATGGTATGAATAGATGGCTGGCTCCATTAATGACCACAGTGGTTCGTGTTTGCTCGTTTATCAGTGCTAATTTGCTCGGCTAATCTCCCATTAAGCTCAGTGAGAACATTAGCCTAGCAAATTAGCACTGATGAATGGGCTATTATTCATAGCAAAATCTCCACTTCTATTTGCCTTTTTCATTTTTTCAGTTTTCTTTCTCCCTCTTTCTCCCTCTATCTCCCTCCCACCTTCTATTTCACCTATTTTACCTTTTCCTACCTTCTTCTATGGTTCCTACTGCACAGGTTGCTAACTCTACTGTATTGTTTTTAACTGTGAGACATAAATATATGGTTAACCATATATTTATGGTTTATTTTTTATAATTTATTTAAAACAGTTTTGTTTTACAATACACTGTACATATACAATACACTGTATATATATTAAGAAAATTGTTACCAGTGGCAGTACCAAGTGGTTAGAATGCTGGATGAATACAAGAGGGAGTTCTTCCATTGCCACTTTGGACCATGTGTATGACTTAGATATAAAATTATAACTGGATGTTTAACACCTTTGTTGGTTGAGCAGCTTGTTGAAAAAACAAAGGCAAGGACCGATGCCTCTAGTCTATTTTCTACCGTCTTTTCTTCTCCTAGTAAACCCCCCTCTATTCTAATCTTAGCAGGATTTAACAAAAAATGTTCCTTCTTACACACGTTCAAACACACACAATGTGAGTCTTTCAAAGTAGCGTGTGGTATGTCGTTTGATCCCCTTTTTGTTCTTGGCTTCTCAATTCTGTTTTATATTCCAATCCTTATAGAGCAAAGACGCGCACGCACACGCACAGGCACACGCGCACACGCACGCACACACACACACACACACACACACACACACACACACACACACACACACACACACACACACACACACACAGACACACAGACGTAGTGCGTCTTACTATCATTGTGGGGACCCGTCATTGACATAATGCATTCCCTAGCCCCTTACCCTAACCTTAACCATCACAACTAAATGCCTAACCTTAACCCTTACCCTCACCCAAAACATAACCTAATTCTAACCCTAATCCTAATCCACACACACACACACAGACACACACACACACACACACACACACACACACACACACACACACACACACACGCTGTGTCTCAGTGTGTGTAAATGTGCCTGTCTCTCAAGAACATGCAAATGGCACACAGCCATGTGTAGCCTATACAGCACAAACAAAAGAATATACAGTACACATGCATGTGTAAATTGTGACATCTCTAGAACATGCACAGAGCTACTGGGGCTTTTTGTCTAACAGTATCTGAGTCCCTCAGAGAAAGAGGGAAAATAGAGAAAATTGTGGGATAAAAAAAAGGAGGAACAAGGGGAAAAGGTGAGAGAGGAACAAAAAAGGGAAGCTAGAAAGTGAAAGCAGTATCCTTCTTTATTTCTCCGTCTATACTACATGTGCTACTGACTGTTGTCTTCCCTTCTCCCTTTGTCTTATTATCACTGTTCCCCCCCCCATTTCACATAATTCTCTGTCTATGTTCCCTCTTACTTTCCCTCTGTCTCCCTCTTGCCCTCTCCATTTCTCCTAATTAGTGTTTATTATGTGAGCTGTACAGTCCGCTAATTAATTAAATCTTGTCATCTTGTGATTAGTTGCGGAACATCCTTGTGGAAGGACTCATCTGCCCATGGAACACGATCCACAAAGATACCTTACAAACACACACACACACACACACACACACACACACACACACACACACACAAGTGGATTATTTTACTGAAAACAAAGGTGCATATCATGTGACTGAAAGCTGCAGACAGGCTACTTAATGGACCTTGATTTGAAATTATTTTGTCATCTGCTGTGTCAAATATCAGGAATGGTTTTTGAATCTCAACTTTTAAACCAACATGGACGAGAAGTCCTTAAAGTGCCCTGAGAATAATTACATTTTTTTACATCTTCAATTCCATGAGAACCGGTAAACTCCATCTTCTAATGAGGATCATGTGATATTGTTTTGTCAAGGTGCATAGTATTTGTGCCAGGAAATCATTGGCCACATGGCAATGTCACCCAAATCCCTTCTGTCCATTGTGTAGATAATACTTTTACTCTTCCTCCATGTTTTTAATTTTGTAACAAATATCTTCCCATTCACTTTTTTCCCTTGCATTAATGGTAAGTTGGGTTGCACCACATGAAAAGTGACATCCTTTATATAAAGTGCTACAAAGAATGAATACAAGATAAACGTATGATAAAGGTCTTTGAGAATCACTGCCACTGTACTGTGTAGAAATGGAAGCAGCAGTATACCTAAGTCTAGTTTCCCCTCATGTACATTTCAGAGCAAACAATATAATGGGGAGCCACAACATTTCCAAATTAGGAAGGAAAACAGTAGGTAGTAAAAAAAGTCAGCTTGAGGCCATTGAATTTCCTGCTTGGCTGATGCAAAGTTGATCTGTGCCAGCATGAAGTAAAGGCCTGATATAATGCAAGGTAATTGCTTTAGGTCAGAGAGAACACACCAGAGTGCCGTGTCTGTGAAAGCACTATGTAGCATATAAGAGAAAGCAGGACTATTTCCCTCTCCGTTCGAGACATCAGGATCATGTCTGGCCTGTGTGCAGTCTCACTAATGGTGTTTCAGAACTTAAGCTGACTCCGTAGGTCAACCATTAGGTAAGGGGACAAATATTATAATCTTGGATGGTCCTGAAGCTCCTACCTCCTTTTTGGGTGCAGATGTTTGCTGCTGCTGACAATCCCTGACGTCTACTATTACCTGCAGCACTTCTCCTCCAGGGCCCTCTGACAGTAAATCAACCAAACTAGAGTTTAGCTTTTTCTACATCTACATTATATATAAAATAGGGCTGTCAAACGATACATTTTTTCTTAATCATGATTAATCGCTGAATTTCTATAGTTAATCGCGATTAATTGCATATTTTATCACATGATTAAAATTCTATTATTTTGCATTTCAGGACTGTTTTTAAGTACATCTTAACAATGGAAAGCAATTCTTACTAGTGTATCTTGATTGGGAATCAAATGAATACAAAGAAAGTTGCTTTATGAACTTGACTGTAAAATTTGTATTTGTTTATTATTTATTTACTGTAAACAAAAGAAAAATGTCATTATTGCACAATTCAGAACATGCCAACCATAGTACATCTTTAAGATCCGAGACTTCTACGATGCTGACAGGTCTGCAGTTAGTTGCCACCCATTTTGCAAGAGCTGTAGTAATTTTTTTGGATTTGGTTTCATCCACAGGTTGGCAAGTAGCACTCTCCAAAATAGTGCTTTGCCTGAGCCCGCTAGCATCAACCTGATCGGGTCACGTTAACTGTACTACTATGCTTAGCTCGTAGGTGGTAGCTCAAGCTTGACGTGCTTCGGTGATATTTTGATTCGGCTTTACACAATGTGCATATTGCTTTCGACTTGTGTACTGAGCCGTCCGGGAGTTTTGGAAAATAAATAGCGCCATTCAGAATTGTGTTGCTGCTGTCTTTCTCCATCATGCCTGCAGCCTGCAGCAGCAGGATGTGTTACGAGGAAGTATGGCAGCTTGATGATGAGTAAAGGTGCGGCAAAGGGTCAAAATAGTAGCCTAACTAGATTCTAGTGATTTAAGAACAGCTAAGGCACGACGCGAAGCCGAGTGTAAAATAAATTAATAAATGGCGGCATGCGATTAAAAAAAATGAACGCGTTATGCACGGCCCTTAATTGCATCGCGATTAACACATTAATGCTGACAGCCCTAATGTAACAACAGGTTCTCACGCACATCTCGTAAAATATGGACGCTTGGTCAGGTGCCTTTGTCGTTCTTATTGATGCTAAAAGTCTCCTTTAGCGCTTTAAGTAAACGCGCTTGGTCGGGACTATCGCCGTCCCTTTTGACGCATTTATGTTAAGGAAAAGGTCGTGGTTGGGCTTATGGTTCCGTGACATGCGGGAACTACGGGACGGTTGGGTTTAGGAAAGGGTCGTGAGTGGGTGTACGGTTCTGTGACACGCGGGAAGAACAGGTCGGAAAGAAAAAAACAACTATAGCATGCGTGACGAGCGGGACGCGAACCACGGTCTCCTGGGTGAAAGTCCTGTGTTTGACCCATCCACCACCCCAAACAACTTCCTTACACGGAAATTCGCCCTTACATACTACTCGCTAAATCCTATCTAACTGCTGCTCTCCCCGGTGCGTTACACAAACACGCTGAAAGAAGCCTTTTTCGTCGCATCAGACGCTGACAGCCACTGACAGCCACTGTCCAAACGTCCTTATTTTACGAGTTCGGAATGAAAACGGGTTGAATATAAAATGGTTAAAAATAACAATTAGGTCAGACCTAAAGTGACTCCATGTAACTTTTGCTGAACAGCAGCCATCGTGGCCATGACTTGCAGTTACAGGACAATGATAAATGCTAAAACATAGTATAGAAGTAGCACAAGACTGTTATGAAGTAGTAAAAAGAAACAAAAAAAAAACTAAGTAATGTCCATTACAGAGCAATATAAGTTAGCTTTCATTAGCCACTGGGATGTGGCAGAAAAAACCCTGGATTGAATTGAGAAAGTGTGCATTTTATTGCTTATTAATTCACTTTTTCATTCAAGAGTAGATAGATCGTGGTATTTCATCTTTCAAATGTTACATAGTAATGTCACATACACAGAGACACATCCCCACACATATGCAAACATCCACAGTACATATTAGTCCATTTGAACATCCAGAATAAGTGTCACGCATAAAAAAAAAACGCATACTATTATGTAGTATCCTGTTGGCATTTTTGTAGAAATGTGTGTGTGTTTGTTATCAGACAGAGATAAGGATATAAAGGAAGAGAGAGTGAGAGAAACAGAGAAGTGAGGGACTGAGAGACAGTAATGAGTACTCCAGTGGAGAGTGATAAGAGAGACAGAGGGGGAGTTGGTCTGCATAATGAGTTCCCCAGCATGGAGGTGGGATGTGGGAGGGATGAACAGGACTATTCCAGTGGAGAATAGAGAAAGCAACAGAGGCGGATTGGATCACAGAGAATGGTCTGTATAATTAGTATTACAGGGGACAGCTAGTGAGGTAGAAGACGTGGAAGGATACAAAATGATACAAATGTCAGTCCTTTTAAGGGCATTGTATATACAAATGTAATCTGAATTCTCAGAGACAGAAAATAACAATGTAGGATTAGAGACAGGTCTGAACAGCATGTTTTAAAGTAATTACATGCAGCCACCTATTTTGAGCCTTTGTTGGTCGTGCTGTTTTGTTTGTATGTTAGGCTGAAATTACAGTGGGTATCACAGCTGAAAATAACGATCCAGCTCTTTTTCTGTTTGTACCAAAACAAACTGCTGTCAACAGGAAATGCTTCACAAGGGCACCTATAATTAGGGATGCGCCGAACCCAGATCTTTGGGGTTCGGCCGATTACCGAACCCACTGGTTAAGGTTCTGCTGAATCCCGAACCGAACCAAACCGAATCCTACTCCCATCCTCAGTCCATTAACACAGTAAACACATTAATTATCTCAAGATCCAATCAACATCCAAAATATTAGCCTTTTAGATTTGTAATCCCATAAAGTAGGCTACCTCCAAGTACAAACCAAAACCTTTCAATTAAAGTGCAACAATGCAAAGAAAAGTATTTTTCTTTTGTTTTTAAATCAGAATAGGTTTGGTGACTTTATAACATCAAACCTTTCACATGAAATGAGAGTTTCCTTTCAGGAAAACAAGACGCTCGGCATTAACAGGTGACAGCCGGTTGCGAGTGTGGGAATGAATGTCCCCAGCAGTACTGAAGAGTCTTTCACTGGGCACAGAGGTTGGTGGCGCACAGAGGTAGATCTTTGCCGTTTTCGCCAGCAGTGGAAATCACTGCTGGTTTGTCTTCCACCACTGAAGAGGATCCTCTCTAAGAGGAATCAGACCCTCACTGAAAAAAAGCGCTTATCTCCACATCAGCACCCGATGTGGCTGCCTCAGTATTGCTGCGGTACAGATCATCCCAGCCACTCCAGATTCCTCCTGAACAGTGTTGTTTAGTGCGAACCTCTGGGCCTTGTTCCTCAGGCTGTTCAGTTGCTGTAGTAGTAGGCCTAGATGCGTCTTGATCTGATTCAAATACACGGGATACAGCCTCCTGCACAAGCAACTTTGATCGGCACTTTTCTGTTCACTCACCCAAACGTTTGCCTTGTATCTGGGATCCAGACTTGTTGCCACAACAAAGTGGCTATTCTGCTCGCTTTCCTCAAACCTATCCTGCAGAGATTTCAGCAAGCGGGTTTTCATCTGCTTGATTCCACAGCCGTCTGGTTCGTTGTGGATATAGTGCTTCAACATCATCACAGCTGGCAGGACAGTGGATATACACGCATTTTCTGTGCTTATTTCTCTAGTCAACTCCTCTAAGGGTCTGAGCACCTTGAGAACATCCTCCATCAGAGTCCACCCCTGTGCATGAATATGTTGCATACCATCTGTCTCGGACACGTTAGACGTTTACGGCACGTTTTTGTTCTGTTAAACGTTCGAACATCAGATATGTCGAATTTCATCGTGTCGACACATCCTGGATTAAATGGTGATTTGGCAGCCCCAACTCCTGCTGTAGAGCAGACAGCCTTGATTTAGCACTTGAAGAGTGCCTAAAGTGACCAACAGTTTTCCTGGCCAGTGCGATCACGTCAGAGACACTTTGTTGTGATAAAAGACTGTCGTGGATGCACAACTGGAGCGTGTACACAAAACAGCCAGCACCCCTGCCTCGGACATGGCTTTCCGCATGTTTGCAGCATTGTCCCTCAAGACCAGTTGACACTTGTTAACAGGTATGTCCCATGCTCTGATAATTTCTTGCAGTGTATCTGCAATGTTTAATGTGGCGTGCCTTCCATCGAATGCGTCACATCGAAGAATAGCATGTGTGCGCTTAAAATCATCATCAATCCAATGTGAGGTCACACTGATTTAGGACTGTGTAAGTGTACTCACAAGTCCATATGTTGCATGTAAATGCAAAAGCCTGTGCTTCGGCAACGTGTGCTTGTATGCGGGAAGTGATGGACTCGTACATTTCAGGGATGATTTTGTCAGTAAAAAAGCGCCTGGAGGGGATTTTGTAATGTGGCTCAAGCAGATGGAGTAGCTCGTTGAATCCAGTGTCTTTCACTATGCTATAGGGCTGCAAGTCAGTGGCTATCATTTTCCCAATTGCTGCATGAATGTCTTTGGCTCGTGGGTTATCTGATGCCCACTGTTTGTAGTGTGTAGGGTGTAGGGCTAGGTAATGGTCGTCTGGTTAACACAAGTTTTTAGCTGTGACTGTCCTTCCTTTGCCGTACCTGAAGTTGCTGCATTTTGCCTGCTGTCTTTAGATTCCTTCATGCACAACTCGTATTCTTTTGGATGTTTCATACGCAAATGTCTTAACAGCGGCGATGTTGTGTGTTGTTTCGGGTCTTTGCCACCACGAGAAAAATCGGCATTGCAAATTGCAAATTGCAAACAAAGGCATGTGACAGCAACTATTTGAACATTTCTGACTCATAACTCCTAATGGTAGTACATAAACAAACACGGTATGCACTAATGTTGTGGTTCCCAACCTTCTTTGTGTGATTTTTTTAGGTTTAGATTTTGTCCTTTTTTTAATTTTTTACCCCACTAGATTTTAGTTGCATTCGTTCCACTTGAATGACAGAAACTGGACTTTTCCACAATTTATCAGCACTTTTAGCTGTTTTGACTTTCTTGCTCTGTTGCCAACTAGCTCTCAAATAGCAGCAGGTTGAGTTTAGCAGTCAGCCCATCATAGTCAATGTGACAATAGATATACTAAATCAGCTAAGCTACTGCACAATCTTTTCATGTACCCCCTAGAATGCAGAAGTACCCACTGGGTTGGGAATCATTGCATTAATCTGTACTCTTAGTGAATCAGATCAGTAGAAACTGACAATGAATGTGCTCAAAGCAACCAATAGACTGCAACAAATTGTCAATTTTTTCTAAAACCAAAAACTTCTGATTAATTTGAAAGATCTTATATAAACAGTAAACAAACTAAAATTAAATGTAGGGGCTTTATCTAACCGTCTTGTTCAGTAGCCACAGTGGTTGATATTGAAATCATATGTGATTTGAGCAAATTTTACATATTACAGATTTAGTAGTTAAGACCTTTTTTTTTTTTTTTTTTTTTTTTTTTTTTTTTTATTGATCTATAAATGAGAGCAGGGTAACTGTCTTTCAGAGTATCGCTGTCTGGCTGAAAAGGAACACTTGTAGAAGTTTTTGTTACAATACACTGATTGTGTTATCTATATATTAATACTTAACAGGAAGAAAAATCAGGAAAATATAAATATATAATGGTTTCCACTTTGCACTCACATTCCAGTTGAAGCAATCTCTGGGGTAGTTTTTGAGTGTAAATAGGACCGACTTCCAGGATGTCAGTACTGCGTATGTGTGACTGATGTGTGATTGACAGCAAACATACACACACACTGACTGACTTCCTCACACAGCCACAGTTTTACTGTTGCAATGCCAGTGTTAACAGATAGATAAGGCTAAGCAGCCAGGATCCCAGTGGCGCTTTAAGAATTAAACAATGGGGTATGATGCCATAACCTGCTGTATGTGTGTAAGTATGTGAGAAATATTATTATTATTTGACTTTGGGTTTAAGTGTGGAAATCCTGTGTGTGTGTGTGTGTGTGTGTGTGTGTGTGTGTGTGTGTGTGTGTGCGTGCGTGCGTGCGTGCGTGCGTGCGTGTGTGTATGTTCGTTCCCAGAAGCTGTCATAGTATGATCAGTAGTGGGTGGCATGAGTGGAGACCCGTCACCAAAATATGTACAGATACTGATGAGTCCAATGGAGAGGAGAAAAAGCAAAAAATACTGAATAATACACTGTATCCATATGCTTACACACAGACACATTTTGACTATGTAAACATGCCAAATTACCCAGCCCCCTCTTCTCTCCTCCTCCACTTATAGAGGGAAGCAGGGAGAAAGTTGATGAAGAAATTTAGAAGAAGAGTACGATATGGAGGAACCAGCATTCCAGATCGACAGAAAAGCAGTAGATAAAAGGGGATATACACAAACACATACACACTTACATATGTTTGTCTAGTCAGCCATCCTGCAGATGCACTCATGCAGCGAGCCAGACAGATAGACAGCTATCCAGTCATCAGCTTCCCAGCCAACCTGTCAGTCAGTTTATCAGCCATCCAGTCATCCAAACAAACAATCTATCCATCCATCTCTCCAGTCAACCAGGCAGTTATCTAACAAACCATCCATTTAACCAGTTAGACACATAGCCAGAGATACGAGGAAACCATGTTGGTAGTTTCTTCCTATAGCCATAATCAGACAGCCACGAGACTCAGTAGGCATAACTGATTACAAAGATTTTGCGACAGAGACATGGAGGGAATGACAGTGAGATACACCTATTGCGTTCATTTCAGAGTTACATAAGAGCCTTAGACAGATAGTCTAATGGGAGAGAGGAAGAGATGGAGGTAGGTGCTACAGAGGAAGCACAAAGAGAGGGTTTGATAGAAACATGGGGAAGGAAGTGTGAGGAGTATGAGAGGAAAGAGTAGGTGTTGTTTATAGTAATTTAATGTAAGAAGTTGAGGCAGGAAAGATGGAAGTCAAGAAAACACAAGAATTCCATATTAAAAAGACTAACTTCGTACAATACCCACTTGATTTGGCAAACTCAGACTGCTGATGCCTCACATTATCTTTGACTGAACTTTGGTATGCATTTCTTCACAAAAGAGGGACTTTGGATTTTGTCCCCCTTCTCTTACACTGGAGTCGGGCTAGTAAGGGATCTCTTAACCTGCATTTTAGATCTCAAGTTATGGATAGGAGACAGTACAGAACTAAAGTCTTGGTACTGAAGCTCAGAGAGACAAACTCAATGTGAAACTGCATGCACTGGCATCAAACCCCTATCGACAAGTTGAAAACCTAGGAGTTAGATTCAAACCTTAATGTTAAACCTCACGTTAAAAATATAACTAAGAATGCATTTTATCATCTCAAGAACATTGACAGAGTGCGGCCGTTTCCCTCTCCAGCCAATACAGAGACACTTATGCACGCCTTTATTACCTGCAGGATTGATGATTGTAATGCTCTACTTTCTGGTCTCCGTTAAAAAAATATAGCGCAATTACAATTACTGCAAAGCTCAGATGCACATGTGTTGACTAGGACCAGAAGGAGAGCAGACATTACATGCATTTTAAAGTCTCTCCACTGTCTCCCTTTTTGCTTCAGAGTTGATTTTAAGGTAATTGGTTTGGTTATTGGTTTATAAAGTTTTTAATGATCTTGGTCCTATCTATTTATCAGATTTGCTTCCTTCTATTATGGTCCAGGACCAGGGCTTGACATTAACTTTTTAGCTCACCAGCCACTGTGGCTAATGGATTTCTAAAGTTACAAGCCACTCAGCATTTTCACTAGCCACAATTTTGTGGGAATGACGTTTTATTTAATTAAAGTTGACTATGACATGCTACAATTTCTACTTGAACTAGATTTACAACCCTTTTAAATGTAAATGACCACTGTAAACACCCAAATCAAAACATAATGAAATGTATAACATTTTATTATTAGTCATCAAATATTCAGCTCTGATAAGTAAGTAAACCTCCTTTTGTATGAAAACATGCAACTGATTAGGACACAGACAAAAAAAGAGTAGCTTCTTATTGCATAAGTGGTGCCACTGCTGAATTCTACCCGCATTTGGCGGGTTGGCAGGTGCTATTGTCAAGAGTTGTCCACTCCCCTGAGGACCTGAAGGCAGCAGAGAATGTGTGAAACTCAAGACCTACTTTTTTAGTCTGGCTTTTAATTGAGCTTTATTTATTTATTTATTGAGTTATTGTTACTATTATTGAGTTACTGTTATTATTGAGTGTTTTATTAATTACAAAGCCACTATCTCTTTGTGTGGATTCTGTGAAGAACTTTGGTTGTATTTTTATATGTATCAAATGCATACTCAGGCTCCTACTACACTTTATACTCTTCTTCTACTCTTCACTCACTGTTTTTGTGAAGGTTGAGAGTTTTCAATTGACTGTTCTCAGATAGAGTCGAAATAGTCTCACTTACCCTGCAATCTGCTTAGAGGCAAACTGGAATTTTGATGAGCCACTTTAACCTGTAAGATTGTCTGTTTCACTGCCTGTACCTCTACTTTGCTTGGGCATCACAGAGTAGTAGCAGTAGTAGTAGCAGTAGTAATGGACAAAAGTTCCAGTCTGAGGTCCTTGTGCATGTACACATATTTTAAAGCTGGAAATAGGATCACGTGAGCATAACCATCCACGCTCCTTGCCTTTTAAAAAACAATCATATATTACATCAAACTTTTATATTCAACTGCTTTCATGTCTGCATTCTCTGTGCTTTCTCTTTCCTTCTACACGTTTTTCGCTCTGCTCTACTTCCACTGCTCTTCCTCCCTTTTCTCACTTCTCTTCCCACCTCTCCTCACCAGAGATCTCTGCTATTGACAGGGGACCGGGGAGAAGAAGAGGAGGATAAGACCAAGCTCTATCCATCATGACAAAACGCGGGGGTAGGGAGGGGAGTTGGTGAGTTTGCGCTACTGATTGAAGACCACTGACTGAAGCAGGGAACAGAACAGACAGGAGATAGGTTGTTGTGGCAGTTTGACATGCAGTTTGTGAACAATCAGTTAAGGCTCTCTGGTGACTTCAGCAGTGACTTTTTGATTTGTATATTTCTGTTGAGTCATGCAGGCACCTGCACATAAGCTCTAATGTCTACCGAGCACATTAACTGTTTATTCCGAAACAGTTTAACCAACTGTAGTTAAACTCACCTCTATAATGAGTGACTGAGGCTCTGGAGGTAGCAATGGTTATTCGCTAATGGCAGGGTTGGTAGTGTGATCCCCAGCTTCTCTTGTCCACATTTCAAAGTGTCCTTAAGCAAGACACTGAACTCTGATTGCTCACAATGGTTGAGCCACCTTGCATGGTAGCTCTGCCACCATCAGCGTGAGGGTGTGTGAATGAAAGGCAAATTTTAAAGTGCTTTGGATAAAAGTACTATATAAGTGCAGTCTATTTACTATTCCATATAATCATAAGTTCACGATATCAGTTGTTGCAATTATAATCATTTTCTCCATTCAGTACAGTTTTAAATCACTGTAGATGTTTTGCAATGCTTTCGTCTCATTGTATTACATTTTAAACTTTACGTGAATTGCTTAAGTTAATATTTCCAAATAAAGATGCCACTCATAAGAAAAATCATGGTTTCAATTTTATAGTGTTTTACCATGTGTGTCATTTCTAAAAGCCTAACCAGGGACAAGGACAGCAAATTAGTCTACGGCTAGAAGTCCCACATACATTGCATCGGTTGCACTTTAGATGTAGCAATGCCTATATGTATTGTCCCTGACAAATAAACTGATAAAATAAAAAAATAAAAAATAAATAAAAATTAACAAAATATGTAGCATTATTTTTGTTGTTTTACTTGACATAATATACCTGGTGAAGGATTCTGGCATTGGCTTTTCTTTTGAATTAAGTGGTTGTGAGTGACAACAGGCAGGAAAGCACATAAAGTTGAGGTATTTTCCAAGTTCAGTTCTGCTCCTATTTGGCATTGATCTGGAGCAAATGGGTCCAAAAGATGTGGCAAAAAATCCCTCCATCTCTGACGCTTTGCTAGAATTTACCTTTGCCTTAGTGGTAAACTTACAGCAAGTCCTATCTTTAGTCCAGCCAGTCAAACTCAAACTCAAAAAGATAAAAGTGGACAGTTATAATTGGCATTTGGGACACATTTCTTTTATTTATAGTACATGTGATGGTTTAAAGTTTGCCGAGCTCTTGCCATTTTTAGTTTATTTGCCTCAAATACATGTTTCTTCAACTTTATTTACTCAAAAAAAATTGCTGAGCACATACTTTAGCAGCACTCTTTTTTCCACTTATTTACTTCCAAACATTCACACCTGGGAGTTGCTCACTACAACATTAGTCCTCTGCTACTTTGCATCTGGCAGACCTGGTGCCTCAGCATCACCGTTAAGGAGAAGAGACTTGTTTCACTTAGTTTCACTCACGTTCCTCTGACCAGATTTCCCTCCACAGAGTCATCAAGCGCATGTGACCCTCTGGCCAGCAGCTCAGTTCGCTCACCATTAGGCTTCCACCACCTCTATTTATCATTTTGATGTTAACTCCATATTGCAGTGTAGATGAGTCAGCCGTGGCAAATAAATTCAGAGAGCCCATTGAATGAGCTCCTTAAAGTCGACACTGGATGTTTTTGTTGAATGAGTTCCAAAGAGCTGACTCTCGGAGCGGAAACAAGCTTTCCGTCGGTGGCGCGTTGAATTAGTAGACTTAGTCAGGTCAGGAGGGAGGAGAGGAGAGAGGCGGAGCTGTTATCACACTGCAGCACCTGGACCAAAGACAGACAGGACGGGACAGAGACGTCTGTCAAACACACACACACACACACACACACACTGAGGCAGAGACACGCACACACTAAGCAAAACTCAAGCAGTAGAATACACACCAAGACTGTGTGATTTGTATTTGTTTATCCATTTCTCTTCAGCTCTGAAAGGTCATTGTGTCTGTCCTGTCGTTTCCTTTTCTCTCTTAATTCATCTCTCTGTCACTCCTCCTCTCCCTGTCCTCTCCCTGTCTTCTTCTGTCTTCCCTTCCCTGTAATTTCTTCCATTTTGTCATACAGCATGTTCCTCCTCTTAATTTGGTGCCTTGTCTACTTTATCGGACTCCTGACATCTTTCTCTTCCGTCTGTGTCTATATAATTCTTTTTTTTCTCTGCTTTGTCAATGCATGATATAGTTTGTGTGCGTGTCACCACCAATTCTGTGTTCAGTGTTTCTCAAAATCAAGGCCACATTTCTGTCAGACTTGTTTCTATGCATGCAATAAGGAATCTAGTATTAGACCTGTAGAAAAAAAATGGACACACAACATTTTAAATCCTAGAGTAAAGCTGTTGTCTCTGAAACGCCAAAATTGTAATTTTCATTGATTGATGATTTTGAAGCCTGATATATATTTAGAGAATAGGGTCTAGCAACACAGGTTTGACATAAATAAAACAATTAGAATACAATCTGAAATGCATTTTTAAAACCTTCAAAACTGTAAATTGAATATAATCCTCACATCACATCAATTTACACACATGCAGAGACTTGGAGGTCTTTTCTGCTCCTAGTTTTGATCCCTGATTTTTCCATGTGGTTTTGCATCTCATTGTCATTCCTCATGGTGATCTTTTATTATATTTACCTCACCATTGATGCTATTCTTCTCTCAGCCTCCACAGGCCTCCACTGTTCTTTTTTTCTCTCTTTCAAATGCCTGAATTACACACACAGGGAAATACACACATGTGAAGAAGCCGTTATGAAATGCACAATCACAGATGTCACATGCCAGGTAGTGCTTTGTGTGTGTGTGTGTGTGTGTGTGTGTGTGTGTGTGTGTGTGTGCGCATGTGTAAGCGTGATTCAACGTTTGTTGAGTGCATGTATTTGAAACACAGAAGAAAGAAGAGGACTGAAGCGTTTTTAAAGTGTGCCTCCACTGAGGCCATTAATTGCGATGACAGTAATGGAACCCCGAGGTGCTGCATCTCTCCCCCAGCAGGTGACTGTTTTAACCTTTTAGCTCTGCTTAAGATTATCAGTACAACATTAGCATACTGAAATCTGCATACTCAGGCTCCTCTCACGTTTTCTTCACTCACTGTTTTTGTGAAGGTTGAGAGTTTTCAATTGACTGTTCTCAGAAAGAGCCGAAATAGTCTCACTTACCCTGCAATCAAATAAAACTAAAGAATAAAACTAGAATTTTGATGAGCCACTTTAACCTGTAAGATTGTCTGTTCACTGCCTAGCAGTAGTAGTAACAGTAGTAATGGACAAAAGTTCTAAACATTGATTTTTACTTAGGTACTTTAGCACAATCTACCAATATAAATGTTTTTTTTTCTTTATTTTTTTTCAATATAATAAACCATTGCTTTGCTGAGATCATGGACTGTTGGCAAATTGTCCATGTTGAGCAAGGACATTTAAGATCTAAAATTAAAATACAAAATGACTCAAAACACATTCTCCATTTCACATTATCCATGTTGCTTATTATTTGTCCTGCATGTTGATTTACTGGCAATAAGGTTCAGAATGCAATGCTTGCTGGTGGAGAACATATTGAATGTTCAAGTGCTCCTAAACAATAGGAGCGTTCAAAGCACATCCTATTTGAAACGTCATTACCACATGAAGTTATGGTAACTTACAAGTCTCTGCAAGTTGATTTCTAAACTGTTGAAAATCAATCACATAGCCTATGTTGACCGTTTTGCTTGCAGTGTCTCTCCCTCTCTGCAGTCACTTCTTGTCAATTTCAGTTTTTAGATTTCTGGAATTCTGTTCCCCAACCAGACTCAACACAGACTGTTTTATCTGAATGTGTGTGGATGTGTGTGTAAAGGTGTCTTGACAGCTCACAGACCAACTGAGACCAACACAATTTCACATGTACCCTAAGCCCCTACATCCACTTCACCTGTTACTGTGTGTGTGTGTGTGTGTGTGTGTGTGTGTGTGTGTGTGTGTGTGTGTGTGTGTGAGAGCCATCTGCCTGTCAGCACACTACTCTAAGGACAACAAACTCATATGACATGTATTGTTGTTGAGACGCACCTCAGACTCCAGTGCATCCTCTTATCGTCGAGTCTCTCCTCTCAGCTGTGGTTGTTTATTAAACTTGTTGTTTACTGGTTTTGTTTGTTTTGTTTCCCAAATTGGACCTTTGTTACCATTGTTGGAGTCCACTGAGACCTGTGGTTTTCTTGCTGTGCTGTTCCTGTGGATATCAGTGTAGTGTATTTCTCTATTTGTAGATTTGTAGACTTGAACTCCAATGGGATGCTTTAGTTGATAAACACCAATTAAATTTAACACACACACACACACACACACACACACACACACACACACACGCAGGTTTGTGGCACTATCTTTGTGGGGACCCGTCATTGACATAATGCATTCCCTAGCCCCTTACCCTAACCTTAACCATCACAACTAAATGCCTAACCTTAACCCTTACCCTCATTCTAACCATAACCTAATTCTAACCCTAATCCTAAAACCAAGTCTTAACCCTCAAACAGCCCTTTAAAGTTGTGGGGTCCAGCATTTTGGCCCCACAAAGCTGTCGGGACCCCACAAGTATACTGGACTATAAACTATAAACTAACTATAAACTATACGGTTTTTGGACCCCATGAATAGAGTTAAACTAGCCTACAAACACACACACACACACACACACACATACACACACACACACACACACACACACACACACACACACACACACACACACACACACACACACACACACACACACACACACACACACAAACAAACAAACAAACTCTCCCATGATGATCAGCCTATCAATGCCATCCTCTCACTTAAAAGGATGAAGTACTTTTGGATCTCTTCCACTAATAATAAATGAGCAGCTGAAGTCTTGGACTCTTACATTTTTATCTTTTCATCCAAATGAGCTGCATAGAGCTTTATTGCACTTTTGAGTAAGCAGTTCTCAGCCGCATGTGGCCTATATTGTCCTAATATTTTCCATGGTTTTAGCTCTTTTTCCACAAAAATGAGTCTCTTGTTCATTATCAGTGTATATGACTCCCTAAAGTTTGTCTTAATAACAGCGGCACAACCCTAGTTGGTAGTTTTAGGTTTCAATGACAGACTGGTGTGTCAAGAAATCTATGTTACAAAGAAGAAAAAACTTTTTCGTGAAAATAAAATCATAGGCTCCCGGATAGCTCAGTTGGTAGAGCGGGCGCCCATATGCAGAGGTTTACTCCTCGATGCAGCAGGACGGGGTTCGTCTGCGGCCCTTTGCTGCATGTCATTCCCCCTCTCTCTCCCCTTTCATGACTTCAGCTGTCCTGTCAAATAAAGACCTAAAAATGTCCAAAAACCCCCCAAAAAAAAACAAAAAATCATGTTCTTAGTATTAACATTTCACAATAAATGTAATTATTTGATTACAATTTTACCTATATTAGAATCCTTTGTTACAACATTAATTTAAGCTGACCACAGATGCTGTTCTGCACAGTATGTAGGACTGTTGTGAGCTACATTTTCCATTAACAGCAGCAAGGTGTTGCTCTCACAGCTTATATATCTTACTATGACACAAACCTTCGGATACGAAGGGTGATAATGGCAAAAATAATGATAGTCCCTAAAAAAATAGTAAAGCTACTCATTTGAACCGGTTATCATGTTTCAAAGTACTTATTTGGACCCTACAAAAAGGGCACAAACTACAGGGGAGCCAGGGGGAGCTTGACTACTCTTAATAAGACATGAGCTCCCCTAAAAATAGGATTTGTGAATTTTTGGGGGTCTCTAAAATATTGACAATATGCTATTTTTGCATTTCAATTTTTTTGTATCTTCATCATCATGGAGCATAAAATTGGGCTATTATTGATGTATAATTCATGCATGATGGTGATTCATCACTAATTCACTTTAATACCGGCATGCATGCTATTCTTGCCATCACCATCAAAGCATGGCGGCGCAATATCAAAAACTTCATTCACTCTGCAGAGTATACTGTGCCTGCTAGGTTGCCGTATTGTATCATACAGTGATGTTTGGTTCTGATATCCATGTGGAGATTTGATGTGGTCAATAACTGATTATTATATATCAGATGTGCTGACATAAAGTAAGTACGCCTACATGTTTGCAACTATGAATGTTTCTTTGCAACAAGAGTCACAGTCAGTCCTCTCCTTGAGACATGTGCAAGCGCCCCCTCCTGCATTCTGTCAGAGGAGCAGCAGACTGGGGCCGTGATGGTCTTTGGGTATTGTTGCCGACCCATGGTTAGGCCACACCCAGACTCTTCCATTCAGTCCATGCAAATACAACCACACCATCTCATCTTTGTAGGTTATGTCTGGGCATAGGTAATACTTTCAGAATATGATGAAAACATGGTAAATACAATGAACCTTTATAGCACGTTAATTAATTAGTTGATGTTAATTTTAAATATATATATATATATATATATATATATATATATATATTACTTTAAGGGGTTTCTATCTCACCTTATTCTAAGTTTAAGGCAGGGTTGGTAACTATTTCAGATATACACTTTTTATGTTTGAAATGGTCTTTACACCCCGACAGAAATAAATTATTTATGGGCTCTGAAAAAGGAATGAAAAAGATCTCCAGGTGCATGAATCCTGTAAAAACACCCACCAATCACTGCGTCGCGGTCCGCTTGGAAAGAACCAATGAAATGCCTCCTTGCCCCACCATACGTACTCTACCCATCCCGTGTGCGATCCTGAGCTCAATGTGCGTCTTCGCCGCATTGCTAACAGTAGTAATGTTTGTTTTAAACATTTGGTATGATACTATTAGGTGTTTGCTTATCGATGAATGAGACGTGTAGTAAAATTGCGGCCCTTTCTCTGCTCTGCTCTGAAGCAGTGACGCAGCGGTGCTCGTGCTCGTCTGTGTCGGTCGGAACCCCCGAGGGCTGGGGGAGGGGTTAGACAGTCCTCTCAGGAGATGCTACTAATCTTGCTAGCTTTTCATCATTACCTTGCCTTTAAGAAAGTGCAAGGTATTCTCACAAGTTAACTATAAATAGAAACGATACAAAGGTATCTGTTTCACCGTCAGCAGTACAGTAGCTGCCTTCCTCCTCCTCCTGTTACAAAATAGAACTCTAAATTGTACTGTAATCCTGAAAAACAACACAAACAAACAACCCTAAACATATTAACTATGTAGCATTAAAGTACAATGTAAATTGCGAGGAATTTCCTTTCATTCTGGTCACATTTGATCTAGTCCTCCGTTAGCATTTTAGACTGTGCCTGCTTAAAGTGATCTGTGGTGGAGTAATGCTATACTGCTAATCTGGGACCTCAGCCTAGAGGACTAGCTTGAAGCTACTACCACAGCCAACAACCCACAACCATTGTCTGTCTTTGTTAACCAAGAAATATGTTGTTCTAATCCCATGTGTGGTGGGAAGTAGAGTGGGCGGTTTGATTCCATGTGTGAGGGTTTTTATTTGAAAGGAATCCAGTAGGCTAACCAAACATCAAGAGGTGCTGATTACATTATCAGTGCCCTGCTTAAAACTGTATACAGAGGTAGCAGTTGTAAAAGTCCCACGCTTTGCTGCATGCATGCTGGACTGCTGCACTTTGACTTCATCCAACAAGAGGAAAGATTGAGACTACAAAGAGAGAGTCAGTAACAGCTTGGTCTTAGTGTGGTATTACGATAGGTGATCTGTGTGACAGCTGTAAAACATTTAAGAAAGAATAATGACTACCTGCAGAACTAATGTAGACAAAGTGTGATGATTTGTTAATAATCAGCTCCTGCTGATTTTACATTTTCATGGCAGTCCCCCGCAGGCCACATCTAATCTTTAAATTAAGTTACAAACTTTAAAGCAATGTTTGTAACTTGTGCATTCAAACTTTTGCAATGTTTTTTTTTAACCTGTCAATATACTCTTATCGAGATTGTCCATAACATCAACAACTTCACATTAGATTTGCTCTAAAGTATTGTAGATCTCTCTATCCATTCATCCATTCTTTCATTTCTACACCCCCTTATTCTCAACAAACGTTGTGGGAGGATGGGACCAATGCCACAATGCACTGGTTGTATTGGATTCCAAACTATTGCAGGGCTAACACACCTACACAGTGACTACATTTACATGCACATAATATTCCGGTTTTTGCCCTTATTCCGAAAAAGACGATATTCTGACTAAGCTGTTTACATGGCAAATGAAAGTGAATATTCCACTAATATTCCCGTTAGTTACATGAAGCCGTGCAAAATACAATTTTTTCAAAGTTTACCAGCGGTGGAGGACTTGTTGGACCATGCGAACACAGCGTCCCTCTTTCATTCCTTTAACC
The DNA here is from genome assembly GCF_008315115.2 of Sander lucioperca. Classification (NCBI taxonomy): domain Eukaryota; kingdom Metazoa; phylum Chordata; class Actinopteri; order Perciformes; family Percidae; genus Sander; species Sander lucioperca. The sequence continues at coordinate 4,748,841 of NC_050174.1, read as the reverse complement.
AGCTTCTTGAAAAGGTCAGTGTAGCGATGTGTGCAAATATATAAAAACCTGTTGATATCCAAGTCTTTGATAATGTTTAAAAGTAGCTGTGTTTCTCCTTCTTATCGGGTCTGCAGCCTTGCAAACTGTTAGCTGGTTGGTTTGTTTACAGCAACCATAGCAACACACAGAGCTGACCATAAGCTGTAAACACCCCGATTAACAGGCATATTCCGAATGCGCTGTATACATGTCCAAAGAATTCCTCTAAAAACCGAATAATACCGGAATATCCCAGGTCGTAATCTGAAAATGCTATATTCGGAAAAAGGCCTTATTCCGAATATCCAACCGGAATATGCTGTATACATGACCTGTATCAAATTTGGAATATTGTCATATTCGGAATAATAGTGCAAATTTGGTGTGCATGTAAACATACTCACTGATTCTGAGTTATCTAACCTGCATTTCTTCGGATTGTAGAAAAACAAAAGCATAGAGTATCAATCAGAAAATTTGTTCTAGAAAGTGTGTAGTCCCAACAGATGGCTATGACTGTCATTTTTACTGACGATCAAACTCCTGCAGATTATGGTCTTTTAAGATCCTTTAAGTATGCAGGACAGATGTAAGATGGATGCATGAGTATGGGCTTCTATAATGGCTACCCCTGCAGGGCTGGTGGTGCTGAGGCCTGTTCAGCAGTGCAAAACAAAGACCAGGTCTGGAGCAGAAGGCAACTGATGGATTTTCTTTACTCATGCATAAGTAGCACACAAGCGGGGCCAACAAAACACATTAGGCATGTATAAGCGTTCATACTGTACATTGAGCGAAGAGGCATGCGGTGTCAGGATATTCACATGTTTACTTCATGTAGTGTACACTGCATCAAACAGACAACCCCTATCCCATAAACACAAGCAGACACTCGCACACACATCCCTGTTTTCCAGCAGCTTTCATCATTATTACACAATAGTCATTTTGCAGTAAACTTATATAACTGGGGAGCCAGCTGCTCAGGGAGAGTCAGCCATAGAGACAGCAGTGTGTGTGTGTGTGTGTGTGTGTGTGTGTGTGTGTGTATGGTCATGTGGATGGGGGGTTGGGGTGTGCTCACTCATTCCTTATTAGAAAAGCTCTTTTTTTGTCTGTTGTTCAGGACAAATGTACGTCATGATTTATTTCTATTTTTCTTTTCCTTTAATCAATACAACCACTTTTCACCTCAGCCATTAATAAAAAAAAAAGACTTATTTTCAGTTTTCTGACATATTTTTGTGTTTTAGGTGCACATTGAACAAATGCAAAAAAAAAAAACTGGTTGATGGAAATGCACTTATTCCCTTCTAAAAGAAAATAATATATGGGAGTTTTCTGATCTGATGGGTCTATTGGTCTTTGTCAGTGCCTTCCAAAAATATATGAGCATTTTCTAATCTGTTACCTTTATGGGTTGGTGTGGTTTAGTTGCAAAAATACTTTATTAAGGTTAGGGAGAGATCGATGTCATGGTTAAAAGAAGACAATGTTAACTGTTGATAGGAAATGTAAAACAAACTGTGGTCTCCTGTGTCAAAGTCACACGCTTCCATGCTACATCACCTTCTTCCGAAGAATGTTTGTGGCGTCATGCTCTTTCACCTTTGTTCCACACAAACAAGAGTTTTTAGTCTCTTTGCCGCTAGATGTCCTTGCTAGGGGAACGTAAACAGATCTGTATTCATGGATATGAACACATGAAAAAAAGCCATTTTTGTGAGGACAATTTCGACCAAGGTAATGGAATACAAAAGTTGTGTATTTTGAAGACCATTTATCAGTTGTGGTTAGTGCTGCTGTATACTGACAGAGGCTCCTTAGGAAAGTTTTTTTCTGTGACATTGTTTTGTTTTAAAGGAGTATATAGGAGTGACAGAGAATAGTGTTCTGGAAGAACGAAAGATAGTGATAGACAGCTTTAAAGAAGATAGAGATAAAACAACATGAGTGTCAACATGAGAGTGTGCAGAAGGACAAAAAAGAAAGACAGGATGAAAGGACAACAAAAGAAGAAGGAAAAAGTGAATAAAAGGAAAATGCGAGAGAGGGAGAGAGATCTAAAGTAAAAATACAGAGGAAAAGATTCTGGGTAGCATGATAAAACAGATGTTCTCACAGTGAGACACATTTGACCTGTGACCAACAGTACGGGGCTCTTTTACATCCTTCTTTCAAATGTTTAACAACAGTTTGTTATGACTTTCCAAACTTACAGCTCCCCATCTGTCTCATGTCTTTAAAAACAACCCCACCTGTTCATTCTAAAATTTCAAAACCCTTGCCTTCCAATCTGTCCATCACTCCAACTTCAAAATATACATACATTTAAAGTCTTAGTGAATAACTAAACTGTGAATCGTAATTCACCATCATTTGAAGATTATAAGGAATACAAATAATCAGTGAAAAAAAAACGATCTGCTCCCACAATCAATCGGCTATAAGAACTTGTCAGGGACCAAGCAGTAAGACAATTAGGAAAACAGGAGTTTGTTGAAAAAAATGGGTTTTTATTTACCCAAAAAATGCACAAAACAATATAAAACCAAGAACTTAATATATAAACCTCTAAAATAGGTCAACTCAATATAACTTTAACCAAAAATAACTACAACAAAAATAAATGTGAACTCAACAGCAACAGCAACAAAACTCCCTCTCTGAATGAGACAAAAGGGAACATATATATACTAACTGGGCCAAACCAAATAACACACACAGGGGAAAACCAAAATGGACATAATTGAAACTAATACAAGTAAACCCAACCTAAACCTAAATCCCCCCTCCAGCATGGCATCTGATGGTATGGCCCAATTGGCAGGCCATAATAACAGTCCTTCACCCTTGGCCACACCTTTTCTGCACCGGAAGGACCTCACCACCAGCATGGTAACAAAGACAAAAAATAATGATGAATATAACGAAAACCTTACAGTGTAGAAAAGAGTGTATTCCATTTAAACCATATAAAGCTAAAGGAAATAAATGTGGATCATGAATTAACTAAACAGTGTAATGTGTTTGTTTTAATGTTGAAATTGGAGTGTGGCTGACTGCACAATGAATTAATGTGTACTAAAAAGCATGGGGTGAAATTGTGTACCATATTACCATTGCTGGCTGTTTAACCTGTGTGGCTTAGGCCATCACAGAACTCAAAAAGAAGGTATCATTTTAGAAGAGCTTTTCTTCTAAAAAACTAACTTAGTATCCTTATTCAACTGTATTATCTTTTCTTATTTTATCTGTTTTGAAGAGTACACATTGTGCCAGCCTTTTAACACTGTGTAAAGTGAGAGGACATCAAATTTGATTTACCTGTCATCATCACAGTCTTGATTTAGCCAAGAATTATTCATCTCAGGTTGAGAACTTTGTTATAGCACCAACTTTGCAACTTGTTAAGACTCTGTTGCAAAGAAAAATCATTTTCTCGACTTTTCAATTTGTTGACAGCTCGTCGCTTGTAGAAAAGCAACCGTGTCTCTTCTCAGTGTTTCGATCACAACACCAGATTGTTTTGCCTCCGCCTCTCAAACAGCAGGAAAAGCAGAAAACAACATTTTATTGATTTGACAGTTGACTCATTTAAATGGCGCTCATGTCCAATGATGACAGCTTCTCCAGAATGTGTTGAGAAATTTGCAGGTGGTGTGTTGAATTTTGTTCAACATCTGTCTCCATCTCTGTACTGTACACTTGCTGCCATTTTCCTTATTGTTGCTAGTTCTGTTTCTTTAAGTCTTAGATTATCAATCAGGGTCATGATTTAAACTATTGGCAATCTTGGCACACTTTTTTTTAGAATGAATATTTTTAATTGGAAATATGTTTCCGTTTACTGTAATCCCATTAAATAGATATGAAGGGCCCTATTTTAATGATCTAAGCACACGGTGTAAAGCCCCTGGCGCAGGTGCGTTTCGGACGTGTACAAATCCACTTTTGCTACTTTAACTGCGGAAAAAAGGGTCTGTGCGCCAGGCGCATGGTTCAAAAGGGTTGTACTTAGTGTCTTAATTAACCATAGGTGTGTTTTGGGCATAACATGCTATAAACCAATCAGTGTCATCTCCCATTCCCTTTAAAAGCCAGACGTGTTTGTACCTTGGCACATTGCTATCATGATAGCGGATTTGCTAAGCAGGAAGGAGAGATTTGTGTAACAAGCATAGTGTGTGCGCGTGCATTTTACTAATGCGCTGTTAAAATAACAATGAAATTCTGCGTTATTGACTTTAGACCAGGTTTTGGTTGGTCAATGGCACGATCACTTTCCGCTGCATCAAGATAGCAATAAGCCAAGAGTGTACCTGAACACACCTCCCTGTAAGACCAGCACGCCCATGGGCACACAGATGGGCGTAGGTGCATTTGCTATTTAAACAACGTGGGCACTGGACAGGAAATTGACAACTGCGTCGGTCTTAAACTAGCAAAGACACTTGCGTCTGGCTTTGCGCTGCGCCGGGTGCAAGATAGGGCCCGTTTCCTCCACTGAGCTTAACATCAGTTTTTTAACAATCATCCAAACACACAGATATTGACTATAATGTATACTTTGGCTTCTACACCAGCACGAATCATCTAGAAGGGTTTACTCTCTGTTGTCTCCTCTGTTTGCAACACATCCTCATTCCTAAATGACAGAATAGGTCCACATCCAATGACTCCCAAAACGACTTATATTACTGTTCTATTTACAGCCGCATGGTGACCGATTTAAAGACGTGACCGTAACACGTGACTACAGTGGCTTTTTTAATCATGCAACCATTCTATTAAATATAAAAGCTGCAGTTTTAAACACATAGTTAACATTGTAAAACAGAACTAGATAACTTTAGGCAACAAAAATACTTAGTAAGGGTTAGGAAATCATCAGGGAGTCGCTTAAAATGAATCATGCAAAACTACTAAAATGAGGAGGTAACTGCGCCACGGACATCACTGCATCACAGACTAAGGTGTAAAAGTCAGTTAATTTCAAAAAATGACCAATGACTTTTGGTTTCACACAGGACATGAACCCCAGTCTCCTGTCTCAACCATCACCCCAGGCTGCCTCTTTACGTGGAATATGGCACTCTCACCACACTTCCTCGTTTGCTCCCACGATAATGCATACAGCCACAAGAGGTCGCAGCAAACGTAAATATGGGTCGTTATGAGCTGAATTCAAAAGCGACCTATACAATTCAATTCAATTCTAACAACTTTATTCATCCCTAAAGGGCAATTCAATTTTGCAATCAACCAGTCAGATAAAAAACAGACAAAAATAAACCATCGCAATCATTCAATCAACCAACATGTCAGTAGCAGCAGGTCAACAAATGGGAAACCCAGGCAAGAGCAGCAAAGCACACACAGGTTGTCGAAATTAAGCTAAATTAAATAAATATACAACCATAATCCCGCTTAAGTAAAGTAAAAAATACATAAATCGAAGCATTACGCTTCCCCAGAATTACAAGCTCTGAATGTTACAGGTTGCTGCCATCAGCACCGAAACTAGCAACGGACGTTTTCTGGGTGAGGGTGGTCTTGTACCCTCCGATGACTGATCAGAGTTTAATAGCACTGTATTGTCACAATTTGGCCATGCACTGCTTTACTTGCTTTTACTTTGTTGGACATGCTGGTTCAGTTTGCAAGCAGGATACGCTGGACTTCTAAAGTATCCTTCCAACCTGTTTTCCCCCAAAAACATCTGTTCCAACAACAATTTTAGACAAACAATATGTCTTCTTTACTTTTGTCTCTTAGACACATCTGCTGCTGTACATGGAGCAACGTTTTATGACACATAGCATATGGTGGGTCTGCTCTTTTGTTTTGAGAAGGTCTTTTGGTTTTACACTGTCGTTTTAGGCATATAGCTGACACTTTCATCCAGAACGGCATGGCAATAAGTGCAACTATAGAATAAACTTAAATTCCTTGAATGTAACAAGACAGTATTGAGTGCAAAGCCTGGAATAATAGTAATATGAAAGAAAGAACAAGCTCACAAGAGAGGAAAAGGGGATTTTTTTAGAAGGAACTATAGTTTTATATGTACTATATGTACTTGCATTGACATTCATACCAGAGGTCCCTACTTTGTATTTTGAAGCTGATAGCTGGAGAGAAGAAAGGTTAAAAGAAAGATGAATTCAGATCATGGGAGAGTGCTTGACGAACCAAAGACGCTGAGACACTGGGCCCTTAATGCCTGTGCCTTCGACAACCACTGAATACTTTAAGAGGACGTTGGTAGATTTGCTTAACAAATAGACCAATCTAGAAATTGGTTTTTATTGGTGGTTAAAAAGCAAACACAGGGGGGGGCGCAGATAGAACTTTTGACGCACGAAAGAACACGCACTTTTGATAGCCCCAGTAATGGTGAACGCAAACTCCCATGCTATAAACAACTGCACCAAAACATAGACATATAAAAAAAGAAATGAATAAATCACCGTTCCATAATAATATAATATTCTGAAGTAGCCAAACTTACTGTACCTACACTCCCTCCTGCAGCATTGGTCTCCATCTCTGTTGCTTCAGGTAATCCACATTCATACCCACAGCAGGCTTGTTGTTCTGTGTTGGTTAGTTCCATAGATTCGTTATCCATGTCTATCTCTTCATCCTCCTCTTGCTCGTTTTGTTCTTCCTCTTCCTCATATTCCTCACTGTCCTGTCTTTCTCCCTGGTGTGCTGGCTGTCAGTACCCGATCCATACCACCTGTCAGATCCGTTCTGCGAGAAACTCATGTGTTTTATGACACTGCCTGATCAGTTCTACGTTTGCGCGAACACCGGCAAACTTCACAGCTCTATGCACGTATTGGCGTAAGGACATTTCTGGTTACTAGAAGAAAACATTAGACAGTGACAGTAGACCGTTATGATGGCAGAGATGAAGTTTACAAGGTGTTTGCTGGAGTTGCCTAAAGTATCTGTTAACGATATACAGAGGGTCGTCCGGCCATCCAGTACAACACCATGTAGCAAATTAAGTAAAGGCTTCAAATTTTACGTTTCATCATTTCTTTGCAACTTTGAAGGTAATTTGCTAACGCTAACTAGCCTGAGCTAGAAGCCTTGCTTTGGTGTTTTAAGTCATGACTCCGTCCTTCTTCAGGTTAACCATGCTTTAAATAAAGTTTAAGCATGTGTATACCTCTCACTTCATGTGTTTGTACTTTTATGAAAGTATCAGGTAAAAACAGGGCTACAAATGAGATCTTTTCACTACTGTTTAACTTATTTTACTATTTATTTAAATTTATCTTATCGTTATTAATACTGTGTGTGTATATGTTTATACTTATATTGTTTATATTCTTTTTATCCTTCTTATATTTGAATGTGTGACATGCTCCAACAACACCATGACAAATTCTTCGTATGTGCAACGTACTTGGCAATAAAGCCCATTCTGATTCTGATTCTGATCTCTGTGAGAGACCAGCAAACTCCTAGCAAACTATTATGTAGCTCAATGCTGGACATTTCACCCCAAATTCCGGTCACTTTACTGTATTTGTATTTGTTTAGTATTTGGTTTAGAAGCCTTTATTGGTGATTTTTACGGTACAAAGTCCTGCTACATACGTACATATATAGCTAGCTATATATGCTCCGCTATGTTGCGTTAGCATGCAGCTACAATAGTTAGCTATGAGTATGCTAACGTTAGATTGTAGTGTAACGAAGCAGCACTGTCTAACGTCAAAAATCGCAGATAAAGGCTTCTGAACCAAACACTACACAATCTGACATGTTTCAGCAGGAATGTGACCTGGAATTGGGGAGAATTTAACAACATTGCCAGCTAAGATGACATGTTTATTGCCGTTAGCATGTAGCTACTATAGTGTTTACTGCTGTTAGCATGTAGCTACTATAGTGGTATACAGCAGTGGTGGCTGGGAGAGCTGTCATCCCGTCTTCAAAAGGACACTTATGTACGTTTACACTTCATCGCATTAATAATAGACAGTCTATGATTATTAGTCAAAACGAAGTATTAAAAGTAAAAACATTAACATAAACAACACAACAATGATGTCGCTACACGGTTTTGGATCAGTCTCGATTGTTTGTAGGTATGACTATTGTATAATAAAGATTTAATTAAAAAGTTGTGATGTTTGGTCGTAAAGTGTTTCAACGCATGCGTGGTACAAATCGCACAGGGACACTGTTAGTTTTCTACTACATAATTATGCGCATGCGCAGAACGGATCTTGCAGGCGGTATGGATCGGGTACTGACACTGGCTCAGATGTGACGCTAACATGCTAGCAGTATTAGCGCTAATGCTAGCTGAAGCTGCACTTGATTTTGAAAACAAATCAGTCAGTTTGCAGCATTTTTTAACGTCAGCCAACAGTGCTCTCTTATATTTCTCTCTCTTTTTCTCTGCCCCCCCCCTTGTGTCGCTTGATGCCTCGATTGATTTTTTTATCAACAGTACTATAGCTTCCAACTTCCAATTTTCAACTTCCAACAACCACTCTGAGGCAGACCGTATATATAAAGACGCAGACGCGGTCTACTCGATTCTGTCTTGAAATTCCCAGAAGGCATTGCTTCATTTTAACTTTTGCAAACAAATATTCAAATAAAAGAAATGCAGGTAGATTTGTTTTATTTCAAACCATGCACGTTTACGTTTTTGAACATCTGATCTGAATAAGTAATTTTGCTACAAAATAATAGAGACTAATGTAAAAGTTTGTGACTGTAGAGGGTAACCATGACTGTGATATTGAGAGACTCATATGTGGTTTATATACTGATCAGATTACATTGTTATAAGGTTTGATGGATTTCAGCAAATTTGGTTATCGTTTGGATAAAGAACTTTATTATTGATGCTTGAAAGGGGGCAGAGAGAAATTATATGGGCCGCTGTTTACAATTAAGTGGCTGCATGGCTGTGACAAATATTCGGCTCTCTGATTGGCCGAAAAATATTTACGAAATATGAGCACAAACATGACACCGAAAAGAGCCTACAAATTAAAATACCCACTGGCATAACCACGGTGACATACTCAATCTAACACAACCCGCCTTTCCTCTCACATTTAGTTCGGGTTACTACCTGGAGGATCTTTTTGCGTACATCCTTTGTATTTCTACATGAGCAGCCATCATACAGTAAATCAAAGCACACAATGCTTGTAACATCATCTTCTGCAGGTATTACTGTAAGCTTTGCTGTAGGCCTAGGTCTTTATGTTTTTTTCTTTTCACCAGAGACTTTGATAAACTTGAAAATATTACTCCTAATCTGCTGCAGAATCACTCACGAAAAAAGGAATAAGAAGAACATCAAAAAAATACATACAAGAGGAGCACATAAACCTTAAGCGCGTAAGATCTATTTTTTAAATCCTAAAACATTGTTTACTAACTTGATGCTTGTTGAAATAACACATCCAAAGCACTTTTAAGCCTAGGTAGATTTACTTTCCCCCTTTTGAGTTGCGTTTTTCTTGAAGAGATCTGTCAGTTTTTAGCCTATTAAAGCCCACAGGCTTTTCAAGAAATAAGGGCTTATGCTATAATGGGAGGTTCCCCAGAGTCTATAGATTTACCTCACACCAGGCATTTGCAGAGGTTACATTGGCGCAGAGACAAAGAGTTTCACAGAATATACATTAAATGAAACTCAGAAGAACCTGAATGGAAGCCATTGTAAGCACCCACAACATGCATTTACTGTATCATTCATCTATCTTTTCTTCTCCCTGTAAAGCACTTAAAAATTTCTGTTTTTGAAAAGATGTTAAAACTTATTTAAGCAGGACATAAATTGAAAATATAGGCCAGAACATTGGCTAAATTTGTTGCGTTACAGACGTAATGCTATGCATGTCCCAATGCAACTACATTTTTTTGTAAGCTTCCAGTCTGTTTTTTTGTTCTTTTGTTATGTGCTTAATGAAGCTTTGATAGCTGCCATTCAAATAGCACAAACCTCCTACTTTGTATATGTTGTGACCATCTGAGCTGTATTTATAGTGGTCAATCAAAGTGCTAGTTTCGCATTGAGCTTTCTTGTTGAAACCATACTTAAAAACAATCTGTATTAGTATCTGCCGAAAGGTTCATCTGGTTCTAAAGACGGTGACGTTTTCCGACTAAGGTAGATGTAAGTAAGTAGGTGTGGATTGAACTTTCAGTCTCTAGGTTGTGGTTCCACTCCTTTTATTTATTTCTCACCTTGCCTTCCCTATCTCCCCTTCCCTATTTACCTGTCACTCACTCTCTTATCTCTCCCTACTTCCTCTCCTCTGCCTCTCTCTCCCCCTCTGCATCTCTCTCTTTCTTTCGCGCTACTGAGTGTAAATCTATCCTTCTATCATCTGATGCTCCTCAAGGAAACCAGAGTTATCACTCACACACACAGTCATACATGTGACTCACAGGTCTGCATGACCTTGTGTCAGTGATGATTGTGCTCCTGTGTAAGAGAGAGATAGTGAGTGTGTGTGTGTGTGTGTGTGTGTGTGTGTGTGTGTGTGTGTGTGTGTGTTCGTGTGTGTGTGTGTGTGTGTGTGTGTGTGTGTGTGTGTGTGTGTAAACAAGAGGCAGATTTTATTTATTTCTTTATTTCCTGACACAAACTGCCTGACAGGAGTACAATCACCGATAAGAAATGTTAAGTGTTTTCCTTTTTCCCTTGCATTGGATAATTGACGGTTTTAAACCAGTTGAGGATGTGGAAAGCTTATTTAAGGGACAGGGTTAGATGTAAAGGGAATTAATCGGACTTAAGTGATTCCTCTTTTTAGCAGAACAATCTGTTATCCTTTTCTCGCATATTGCTTGCTTCCCTGGGTCACTAGTCCTGTGTGTAAAGGCTACGCTATAAATATGCATGGCTTCATTCACATTCACCTCATTCCTCCTCTCCATTCAACTGTCCTCTTGTTTTTGCTTTTTTGGTGGTAAATAAGGTAAATAAAAAATATGGGTTAACTATGTATTTGGTAAACGTACAAGACAAATAAAAATAGGCACTGGAGTTTGGTTATTTCTCTTTGAATTCATGATACCTATTCCACAATTGGATTTTTTTGGGCATATTTCTAAGGTGTCTCTTACGATAATCACACAGCAGCTAAAGATGGAGCAAAACCTGAATTTTAAAAAAAGAGAAAAAAAAGAGCAGAGCAGAGCAGAGGTACAATCTGCATAAGTGAGGTAAAGAGACCCTGTGGGGCATATAAGAAATCCCTCAAAAAGAAAGAAAGAAAAAGAGACATTATCACAATGAGAGAAACACATTCAACATTTAAACTTACAATTGTGATTTTAAAAAGCAGAGGGATACTTTATTCACAGTGTAGCTTTTTGGCATAAGGCCCTCTTGCCTTTTCCCTCCACTTGGAAAAAACTAGTGTTGAAGTGCCTATAAACAAGACACTGCTCCAGAAAAAAGAAAAGAAAATCAATTGTAATGCTCTGTGAGCTACTCAATGGCCAACAGGAGCAGACTGTGAATGTGTATAATGTATGAGTGTCACCCAGGGAATGAGAGGAATAAATGGCCATTTAATGTTTATGCTGTAAATAAAGTTTTAAGTGTATTACACTGAAATTGTTCAACATCATAGATTTGGTATGTAAATGAGGCACTTATTTAATTTCAGAAGAAAATTAGATAGTGACAACTGATACCTGTAAATATGTGTTGAAGATTAAGTTATCACACAGAATGTGTTGCAGATCAGTCATCCACTTTCAAGACAGAGCAGCATCATTGACATGAAAAATAAAACAAAGCTTGATACGTACAGAATGAGGAGAGAGCACAAGGAGAAGTTTTGCTTGTCTTCCTGCATTACCTAAAAAAAACTGTCCGACTGAGAAAGAAAGACACACAGACACTCAGCTCTGTTGATGTACACAGACATGACCGAAGCAGCTTAGGGACGCAGCCTTGTCCATCATCCTGCTTGCTGACAGACATGCACACATGCACACCAAAAGTCCTGACAGATGCACCATGGGACAACAGTGTCGCTGTGTTTTCTTACATATGTAGGGCTGGGCATCATTCAAAATCTTTCGATACCTCAGTTTAGATGCCGGTTCCTTAAAGCTCCACTGTGTCATTTTTTTAGTTGATTCTTAGCAAAAAAACCTTTGTTCTTTCACAAATATGTGCTCATTCATTTGTAATGACTTCCACCAACTAATCAAAGTATTCTCGTACGCGTAGAATCTGCCATTCAGAATCATTCAGAATACATTCGAGCGAGTTGCTCGTATGGCGGCTGCCATGTTGCGCCTCCATCTTTAAAATACATTAGCCATTTTACTCGCGCTTTTACACTCAGTGGCACTGTGACGAATGCCAGGGAGGGGGAGGATTGTCTACCTTGTAACATAAACGTAATCATATGTGTCGTGATTTCCCTGGCAGACAACTCATGTAATGGAGTTGTAACACAGACTAGCTACAGCTAGAACAGCTGCATGTAAACGATGGAGATACTAAGAGCTAATTTCGGTTTCATTGACATGATTGTTCATACTGCTCAGAGAAATATATTAAAAAACACAAACCTCCGTTGCTTCTCTCACAACATGAACATATTATAAATGATAAATAAATAAACAAATGACATTGTGTACAGGCTAATATTGAACTAACTAAAATGCAAAGGAATGTAAACAACAAAGAATTTTTAGTGCAAACTGCATAATGACACAAACCTTTAACAATAAACTTGGTGACTGCCCTGTTGTCAACATTGAACGAATGGAGAACTAACTTAAGTGCAAAGGAATGTAATTGAATTGCCTGTCAGCCTGTCAGTCAGTCACCAGGGCATAGAAACCACTGTTGTGCCTGCTTGTCTCAGAGGAAGTGTAACGTCAACAGCACAGCGACCGCTTCCGCCTCTCCATTAATATCATATCCCAGCAAACGCTGTCTGTGTGAAGTTTTGAAAAACTGTAAACAAACTTGAAACTACTTTATCGGCATTGCCGCGACTCACCGTGACTTCAACAAAACTGCAGAGCTGACGTAGTGTGTGTGTGTGTGTGTGTGTGTGTGTGTGTGTGTGTCAGAGCTCCGCTCTCTGTCAATATGCAGAGAGGACAGATAGGCTTGTGCTTACGCGCTCAGACGCTTTTGGAACCGAAATTTGGCACCGAAAGATAAATAATTTTTCGATACTCATAGGATTGGAGTATTTTCGGTCGGTGCCATAAAAGTATTGACGTTCGGTTAACTGACAACCCCTAAAAGTCGTAGACAGAGTTGTGATTGAAAGCCTCATTCTGCTTTAAATTCAAAGGTTTGAGACCCCTGGCTGTACCTTATGATGAATTTACAGGGATCTAGGATTATTTCCAGAATGCCAAAATATTATTTCCATTTGGTAATAACTCTCTTTTTTTGTGAAATAACGACTCTTTTTAATATTTAGGCAAGATCAAGGAAATAAGTCACTTCTCTTGTTGACATTTACATAGCATGGCATCGCCAGACTAATTTGCAAATGAGTATTAGTCTGGAACCTCTTCGATTTCCAATGCACATTATCAACGGTGCAGACCAAAATGCCTCTAGACACAATTGGATAGACTTACAACCAATCAGAGCAATGTGACGAGACCTACAACCAATCAGAGCAATGTAACAACGTAGCGCTGAAGTTTGCGCGGTGTTTGATCCGTTTTGATGCAGCCGACCGGGTCAAAAACAGTACACTAAAATGTATTTTACCGAACATTTTAGGCGACAAATAGGCAATGCTTTAACCAAATCTTGCTTCATAATTGATCGGCAGCGCCTGGTTTCACAGTTTAATCTGAGTTTCGTGAGCCTGGAAAATTGCGCTGGACGGAGAATGCCAGTTACGTCCAGTAACTACGTTCTGTAACCAGTCCTTCCAGAAAAATGCGGAGTTTTTTTGTAATTGTTGCGGGCTGTACGCTTCTCTGTCAGTCATCAAACTAAACCCACCCCACATGAGATAAACGGTTATGATTGACTCGTCCAGGGTCTCTTCGGCTCAAAATCTGTCTGAACGGGAGGGGGGCCAGACGTATCTGCCATAGCAAATTAAACATAAGCTTAGCAGATTCGTCTGCATTTACAGTCAATTAGTCATAAAACCACAAGAAAGATGGAATACATAGGCTACTATAAATTCTGTTTTTTCAAAAGGTCCTTGAATATTTACAACTATAGGTAATTTTTTAGTGTTCATACAAATACTCGTCTGGGCAACTAAATACTTGAGAAATTAGTATACAATAGAAATATTGTGACCATGATTAAAGCTGCATTTTCTTGGTCACCTGGGGGAAGAATCCACAATATCATAGACAAGTTTGACATATGCCCTGTCAAAAGCAAGATCAGCATTTACTTGAAATATTCACTTACTTTCTACAGTAGAACTCCTGAGAGAAATATCTGGCTCTTTAGCTCCTAAATGCTCCACCATGTTTACCAGCTCATCGCTAACTTTGTCTTTGTGCACTTTGGTGCTGGGCAGGAAATGTTCAGTTGGTTAATCACAGCTGTTTCACTTAAAACAGCTGCCTGCCATGTCAAGAAACGAGGTTGGTCAGAGCAGTGAGAGTTAACTAAAACAGTAAAGTTGTAAAACAATTAGCTGAAAGACTGAAATGGTCCATGGAGCTGAGGGGACCTGCAGGGTCGAGTGATAATTATTTTGAGTTTCATCGCAATAACAAACTTCTTTCACAGTAAGTATAGTTATTTTATATGACCCCCTCGCAAAACAGAAAGATGTTGCATGCCGGAAAATGCAGGGTGCATAGCGTTTGATGAAACTATAAATGCTGTTCTCTGGTGATGACAGTCTCATAGTTGCTGCATGTTAATGTCTCATCAACCCTGACCTTTTCTTTCCTTAAATGGTCTAATTTAAATACACTACAATTCCTCACAGAAAATAGTATTTTCTGCCTGTTTTGACATTTTGTTGTCACCCTTCAGATAATATCTTCAGATAATCACTGGCAGTCAGTCTCAAAATGTTTGCTAACAGGCCTCTACTTTCTGTAATAGCGGGGGTTTTGGGCGAATGTGGGTTTGCCAGTTTTACGCCTGTCACAGTTTGGGTTCTGATTTGGTTGGACTATAGGACTGCATCTCTAAACGTGTTGTGTATGAATGTTCAGATTTTATTCCAAAGTACATTATTTGATACATTAACAAGAATGAAATATGTGCTCTCTCTCTCTCTGGGCTTTTTGATGGAGGAGTGCTAGAGAAGTTTTATTTATTTATTTATTTTTTTGTATGTTTTACTTATGATTTGTCTTTGCCCCAACCTTGTCATCTGAAAATTTCTCGGGTGAATGTTTCTCAGCCGGTGTTCAGGCGATACGTTTTTGTTTTCCATTCCTGTCAGTCTGTCATTCACATTATATCTCCTGTTTGTTTTTCTCCTCCCAACTCACTTTGCTCTACATATTTTTGTTGCCACAGTCTGGTTGAAGTAAATTTCCTTTTGATGTGGATTATGTTAAATTCTGGGTTGGTTGAGGAGGAGTACAGAGTGAATGGGAGAAAGGTGGAGAAGAGGCCGAGGTAGGGAGATAGAGGAGACAGAAAGAGAGAGGGATGGAGAGAAAGAAACAGAGGAAGCAGAAAAATGGCAGGTAGTTTTTTGTAAATTGTATGTAACATTCAGCTCTTAAATAATAAA
Organism: Sander lucioperca; assembly: GCF_008315115.2. NCBI lineage: Eukaryota > Metazoa > Chordata > Actinopteri > Perciformes > Percidae > Sander > Sander lucioperca. Next base: position 4,733,098 of record NC_050174.1, on the reverse strand, counting down.
AGAGGAGTTTTTAGGGGACCACTTGCTAATTTATGCTATGTTGCTGCACACACACACACACACACACACACACACACACACACACACACACACACTAATTTTTTCCTAACTGTAGCAAACAAACAATACACAACATCGGTCAACCAGGGAACATTTTTCCCTCCTTGATAATAAACCAAGAAAAATGAGTTCAGAGTAGAAAAAAAGGTGTTCCCTTTGCGCCAAACACCAAAAAGCAGCTTGTTTAGATTACTGTACACACACACAGGTGCATATATGCATACACACTCATTAACATATGTAGCATGTCAAAGGATGGGCATGGCATATTTGCTGGCAGTTTTTGGCAAGACATGAAGCGAGACAAATGCAAGAAAGTAATAATGAGAAAGGAGACAAAGAGGATTGGCAGTTTTTTTTTTCCTTCTGTGTAGAGGAAAAAGTTTATTAGAAAGTGCGTCTGTGTTGGTAGGCCTATCCGTTGTTTGCCAGAGACTATTGTTTGTGTGTTAATGAGAAAAGCAGTAAACAAGTGAAGTGTGTTAATAAACTGAGGGAGGGTCTCGTCAAGGTGATGAATAGAACAAAACACACCGGGACGGATTAGAGAGAGAGAGAGGGAGAGGGAGAGGGAGAGGGAAAGAAAATAAAGAGATTAACCATAGGATGCCTTGAGATTAAAGGGTGGTTGAGGGGCAGAGGGAGGGATGAAGTATAGGTATATAGGGAAGGAAGAGAGGGAGGAAGGAAGGAGGGAAATCACAAAGGGATGGATGAAAGACAGAAGAAAACTTTTAGAAGGAGGTGAGGAAAAGAGATAAAAGAGAAGACCTGGTAAGGAAAATAAAGGACAGAGAGAAGCAACGAGAGAATGGTGAGGAAGGAGGAATAGAAACAAGGAGGACATCTGGAAGGGAAGGATAGGGAAGATGGGAAGGAAAGGAAGGGGTGTAAAATCTAATAGAAAACCAAAAGAAATATGGAAGTATAGGGAGTTCAAACCAAGAAAAATTAAGGAAGAAATAATCCAGATTAAAAAACCTGAATGGAAAAGAGGAAGCAGAGATGAATGGCCTTAATCTAAATGGAGAGACAATAAAGAAAAAACAGAGAAGGGAGAGGGTGAGGGATTGCAAAACGTGAGGGACAGGTAGGGTGTTACATGTATAGTATATTTGTGTAAAATACTGTGGAAGGAAGTTGAGAAAAATAAATGTTTCAAGAGGAAAAATGCAAAGAAAAGAGATCAAAATCAACAGAACAAAAAACAAATCATAAGAAATTGGCCATTCATTGTTGCCTTTCTCATCAGCAAAGATATAATCTCCAACTCAGCATGCATCCGATTCATCCTCCACGCATCACTTACTCTGCTTAAAATGTTAACTTTCATAAGAGCTTCTTACGGTGGCCCTGAGAGGGCACAACATGCAACATTAAGAAAATGCACACAAATAGACCATAGCAAGCAACATTAAGAAAACAAACGCAAATACACCACAGCACGCAACAATAAGAAAACACATGCAAATAAACCGCAGCACGCAACAATAAGAAAACGCACGCAAATAAACCACAGCACGCAACAATAAGAAAACACATGCAAATAGCCCACAACACAACGGAAGGGTTTCCAGGGGACACTTTTAAGTGATGCACACGCAGCTGCAGAGATGTGGCATTTCTCAATCTCAAGAATGCAAAGAACGGACTTGTGTTCTTGGGGAGAACGTTCTTGCTGGTTGTTCTTGGAAGAATGAACTTGCAAGTTCACAAGCACAGAAAACTCTGTTAACAGTTTGAGACAATGCATTCCTGCTGATTTTGCACTACACCCCCAGCACAGAGGCTACCTTGCGTGTGTTTTCTTATTGTTGTGTGCTGTGGTTTATTTGCGCGTGTTTTCTTATTGTTGCCTGCTGTGGTTTATTTGCGTGCGTTTTCTTAATGTTGCGTGTTGTGGCCTCTCAGGGCCACCGTAGCTTCTCCCACCAAAACATACCGTGGGAGGCAGCACCATGCTGCGTATATGAATTTTAAAATAAATTTTATACCAAAAGTATGGCAGGTATCAGGGATTAAAGGAAATCAGTGAGAAATCGGAGTTCCAAGTGGAACAAATTCAATTTTTAGTACATTTCCCCTAAACACAGCAGCTTTTTTTTATGATGTACATGTGTGAACTTAGATTAACCGCACTTTCTCTTTTCTCTCTCTTTGTTTCTTTCTTCATCCCTCCCTGCAGGGTGTGGTTCCAGTCAGGCATTAACTTCCTGGCTGTGAAACCCAGCAACCTCGTCGCATGGGAGATCAAACAGGAAATGGCGCCGGGAAGCAGTTCTTTGGCAGTGATGTGTCAGAGAAGGGCCTCCTCCACAGCAGAGAGGTAAGACTGAATCTAACTACTCCTTTTTTTCAACAGCTTTTTCTGTCAGCAGCTGATTAGCTGATTTCTTTTGTATTTGTGACATTGTATGCACCATACAATGTCTGAGGAGATGTGGGGTTATTCTGTGTCAAGGCTATGAAGCTGTTACAGTGATGCCCTAGATTTTGCCAATGAAAGATCTTAGTTGTTTTCACAGTGACAGTTTCTGTGATAAAGAACAAATGAAATATTCATAATTTGTGTATCATCCGTAGATTTAAGTTTTCAAGGGGTAAGTTCGGATGGCTCTTCTAGCTTGATTCTTGTTTTAATTTCCAAAGCTTTCTGTGAGCTATCCTAACAATAGCTAAGTTTCCATCCAATTGTATATCGAATTATCTAAAGTTCGGTAAAAAGAACTCATGCGAATAAAGCTGGTGAAAGTGTGTTTCCATCCAACGGCTTTAAAGCGAACAAAAACCTGTGCGTAATGACGTCACATGCTGTTTTGCGATCAAATTGGTATATCGAATTGATTTTAGACATCTTAAGGTGTTTCCATTCATTTTCGCACTGAATCGCACAACATTCAAGCAAACATTTGCAAATAAAGTTTTGCTAGACAAAATGGATCGTGCCATCTACCAACAAATGATCAATATTGCACAAGTTGTAATAGTGCTTATGTGCCAGTTGACAGCGACATATCAAGCTATAATAAGAAAACAACGACGCTATCAACACATTGATATGATGATGCAGATGCAGATGCACGTAAATACCCAACGACAACGGAGGCGGCCTGTGGTGTGGAAACGACAGCACTCCAAACAGTTCTGGAAGATCGTGGTTCAGAGACACTTCACGGAAACCCTTTGGTTGAAGCATTTTCGGATGACCAAGACAACATTTGACCTGTTGTGTAATTTTTTTGGCCCGTCCCTTTCCCCAGATCGCAAGCTAAGCGTATCACCATTGCGCTCTACAAACTGGCTACATGCGCAGAGTACAGAGTGGTAGGCGAAATGTTTGGAGTCAGCAAAACCACCGTGCACCGGTGTGTTTACGCCGTGTGCAATGCCATACGAACGAGGATGATGTGAAGGTATATATACCTACCTGGAGTGGATGAGGCGCATGATATCTCGCTGCGTAACTCCAGAGCGCACCTTGTGCCACAGGTGTATGGCGCAATCAAATTAATATTTTTTGGGGGGTTTGTGGGGTTACACATTTTATCCTGTATACACGCGTAGTACACATACACACAGTGGCCTAACAGGCAGCAGTGGAAAGCAATAACCTGTGTGTCATGCTAAATTTGCCATTTACTTGGTCATTGCTCTGCCTTTGTGTGGTTGGTTATGTTAGTGTGTGTGTGTGTGTGTGTGTGTGTGTGTGTGTGTGTGTGTGTGTGTGTGTGTGTGTGTGCGTGTGTGTGTGTGTGTGTGAGAGAGAGAGAGTTCAGTTTGTGTCAGGAGGGTAAAACCATGACAGCAGAGTAAATACACCCAGGTTTTTATTTGCTGCTAGTGTGACGGGTGATCAGTACTTGACCCCAGTGCATGGTTAGGATAATTATGTTGTCGTACAGCACTGAAACAAAAAAATAACAAAGACAGATTAAAGGTAATCAGTTTTGGGTGAGGCGTAAAATCCTCAAGCTGCTGAGAAAAATGTCTCAGAGACTGAGGTTAACTGGTAACAGAAAAAAAAGTGATTGAGAGTGCACAGGGTAATGGTACAAAAACAACACAATGCATGAGTAACAGGTAGGGAAAATAAATGACATTAATGAAAACAGCCTTGATGCAGGTGGTGTGACTCACATACTGTTACAGTTCAAAGCAAGCTCCGAGGACTACAGTCAAATAATTGTATTCCTAATTGAGATATGAAAAATGCGTATTTAATGATTGACAGACGCACAGTAGGGCTGAATAGTTATGGTTAAATCACTGTGACACCTTCAAACAATTTCTTTCTTGTGCATTTTTAAATGTTGACTTTAAATGTTCTTTCTAAAAGGGATAAATGGCATGTCATATTTTAATTTTCAGTGGAGTGCTGATAATAGCTTATATATATATATATATATATATATATATATATATATATATATATATATATATATATATATATATATATATATATATTAAACTGGGCTACATTCAAGTGACTAACAGCTTACTGTCCTGCAGTAATGCTCATGGATTTTATTCTTAAATATGTACATTTTGAACTTTTATCTCTCACAGTTACATCTAAGAATTCAGTCAAAGTACTGTATGAGTACTCTGAAGCAACACTAATGTACTATTAGATGCAGGCTGTATAGGCACACACACACACACACACACACACACACACACACACACACACACACACACATGCAAATACTGAATGCAATGCATTTTGGCAAGTATGTTGCCATGAATACAGTATATCTGTTTGCATATGTTTGTGATGATGTCACACAAAGTCAGCTGGAATGAAAAGCTACTTGACCAGTAAACATGGATGAGATTTGATCCTCTTTTCTTTCTCTCTCTTTTTCACCTCACCTGTCTCTCCATCTATCTCTTCCTTCACCTCTTCTTGTGTTGGAGTGACCGAAGTTCCCATTTTGCAGTCCCTCATAACTCCCCTTTTTTTCTCTCTGCTCTCTCTCTCTCTCTGTTGGTGGAAAACAGTGCTGATGAACAATTTCCCATTGCAGGAAACTATTATTGAAGGACCCCAGCTCAATGAGCGCCACTTAGCTAACCGTTAGCCACGTCTAGCCTTGACTGATGGACAGCATCAGCAGCAATGGATGACCCAAATGTGGTACTGGGGGAAATAAAACTGAGGACACAACAGCTTTAAGCTTTCTAATTAAGAGCATAAGGCCATTAAACGTTTTCATCAGATGTTTTTAAGACTTTGAACCAAGTGTCTTTGTACAGTACGTATGGTACAGGATGTTCATAGATTCATACTCCTGTTCACTTCAGCACGGCTGGTGAAATACTGAAGGCATTTGATGAATTCAGTCAAAGGAAGTTATTTTCCTGGCCTGTTGTCATCCATCAGGATGGTGTTGTTTGAGGTGTTTAGATGGAGGTGATTTGAAATGGCTGCTTTTTTCCCTGAGCTTTGGCATGTATCCACGTGGTAGAGTGTTGTCGATGTTGTTTTTTTCTTGCCCTGAAGGAAAAACTTATCAAAGTGACGTCATGGTAAACACAGAAAGTGATGCTTTAGAAACCAGATTATGATATGGCTCTCAGAGAGGCATACACAAAGAAACACAGATGCACACAGAACACACGCTTTTTCACATTCACATACACTTACACACCTACACACTCCTGCCATCTTCAAAGTGATACTATAAACAAAGAGGATTATGATGCAGCAAGCACAAAAATACAAGTGTATTGATGTACACACATGCACAAATAAACATGAGCAGAACACACACACATGCTGGTACACAAACACACACACACACACACACACACACACACACACACACACACACACACACACACACACACATACAGTATATACAGACTGTTGTCAGCATACAACAGCAAAGATTACAGGCTTTTATGAGTGATTGTGTGGCCAGGATGGCTAATTAAAAGAGCTGATCTGTATTAATCTCTAATGAGATATTACTGGTTGAGACGTGAAACAGTTAATGTGCTTTTTATGAATGAGAGGGCGGGGATGATTGCTACCTCTGACAATTAATCTTGTGAATGGATTCCTGTTACTTTTTGTTGTTTTGTTGATATGCGATCTGACATACGATGTTTAGTGTCTGTGTATAATCGGGAATGTACAGTATGGTGAGTTGATGCAGTAATTAGACCCAGAGCGTTGGCTTTGCTGTGTGTCTAAGTGTGTTTTTCGTGTGTGGTTGTGCATGTGTTTATGGTTGTGTGTGTCTATGAGGTGGGTGTATGGATGCTGTATTACATACACAGTACTTTTGTATGTATGAGACCAAAACAGAAACCATCATCACGTGTCCCAGGAGACCTCAATTATTTGTTCATTAAAGCACCCACATGCACAGAAATCAAAGCTCTCCTACAGCTCTCATTTGTTTCTTCATTGATTTTGTTTATACAGCAATTATTCATTATTTGTGTATTTCTCACTATTTGACTATTCTGATATCATGTATGTGTAATTACACAGCACCATCATATTGTGTTATTGACACTCTGCTTGGTTCTGCCTCCCCGCCCTTCTGTCGCTGTGTACCAGTGCTCTGCAAAATAAAATATAATGAGATGTGTGGATGTGCATGCGTGTGTCTCCTCTTCCTCAGAAAATGCCATTGAGGTGTCCTCGAGCAAGACTTGTCTTTTTGTTGGAATTCATTTTGATTATTCTTTCAAGTTATTATTCATTTATCTGTCCCTGCTCATGCTATTTTAGTATACTTTTAATAGCCTGTTAATATATAGTATAATCCTGATATATTATTTCTAGCAAATGAATTGGATTATTTACATAATTTTCCATTTATAAATTGTGTTGCTTATGTAGTAGGCTTGACCTTGTTGGGTTGTCAGTGTTGTTACTGATATTGTTAGTCATTTTTTACAGCCTCTTGGGAGTTTTGTCTCACTTGTAAAATGAGTATCTCTGTTCCTCCCACCCTGTTTACAATCTTTTTTATTATGTTGAATGTTGAATAAATTAAACCTAACAAGAAATGGAACAGCCCTGGGATGACCTTAGTTGTGTCTGGTGGGTTATATGAGGAAAATGTGCCGCACATGTAGCCAGAATGGGAGCAGTGCTCTATTTCATGATCATGATTAGATCTATAGATTAACGCTGCTAATAGGCTTCGTTCAATACTCGAACTGGGGTAATGCACTGTTCACACTCCATGCAGGGACATACTATTTATCTGCTTATCTGTGTGTGTGTGTGTGTGTGTGTGTGTGTGTGTGTGTGTGTGTGTGCGTGTGTGTGTTTGCGCGCGGGCGCTAAATGGCGTTGACGTTTTTCATCACACTGAGCCCTTTGCTTGCACTGGCAGCCACAGGAAAAAAGTCCCATTTAATGATTTTACAATAATTCCTGCAGTAACTGGACCATATTCAAATATATTGCACTGCATGTACTGTAAAATCAAATCAGTATAAAGAAAGTACTTCAGCAAGCCATTGCTAAACTGCAACTTCTAACATTAAAAGAAGGTGATGAACAAATGGAAATGGAACAAAATCATGGCAGCAATTTCCCAGTAAAACAGGGAAAATGTTTCATTTTAGATATAGATTATCATTGTTTTTTAATAGTTACAGTGAACACCAGGTATTGAAGCAATAAACCCTGTGCTACAATCTTTTAAAAGATCTATGATGATTTGCACTGAAAGCTATTATTTTGTTTAGCTAGTGCTGTAAGTTTAGAAACTTTTGTATTAATTTGTTTTCCAGCAGATTATGAATTAGTCCTTTAATGACCTGATATTTTTATAATAACTAGTGCTGTCAGTTAAACGCGTTATTAACGGCGTTAACGCAAACCCATTTTAAGATTAACGTTATTTTTGGCCTAGCAAACTTTGTAGTTTTTTTCACATGCTGTTGCAACAACTAAGAATGTTAGAAAAACTACAACACCACACTGGATCTAGCTAGAGTAAACACGGTTAAAATGCTGACAGCTAAACGGTGTAAAAGTGTGTCTGTATTTCACTAGAGAGGTTTCTAACACCAGACTGTAGCTGCCGTTGTCTGAAAAACACAGACTGAGCCTCGCCTTGCTAGCCTCATGGTGCATTCAAAGTTATTGTAAAATACCCTTTCCCATCCAGTGGTTGTTTTCGCCGTTTTGTGCTCCTTTTTTTTTTTAGATCAACTTTTTATTGTTTTATATTTTTGAACATACAGAACAGACAAATACAATTTGACAAGGTGCTCCTTTTTTAAATATAATATATATATATAAATCTTTCGGTTCAGGCACCATTTTAAAAATATCGTATCATGTTGATAAGAGCATTAAAATGAGAAAAAAAATAATGGGACAAAAATAATAACAAGGGACATTTAGAATAGATAAAAATGTGCGATTAATTGCGAGTTGACTGTGACGTTAATGCGATTAATCGCGATTAAATATTTTAATCGTTTGACAGCACTAATAATAACACACCTCTAATCAGTTTTAACCTGTTGAGATTTAAATAATATGATATCTTCAGATATCAAGATAACAAGAATTTGCATATGATTGTTTTTCTAATCTTTTATACAGTTAAAAGCATTATGATAAGTTTATTAAGTTGTCTCTTTTCACCTTGTCAGTGTTTAAAGGATAGCTAACACAAAGCAGACTTAAAGACTTCAATACACAACTTCTTTCTTAAAATAGTTGAACTTCTATAGAACATTTTAATTATCAAAACACAAATCAATCCATGTATATCTTCTAATGTTCAAGATCAAAAACAGTGACAGTGAACTAATGTTATTTCTTTAGCTGCTAGTTTATTTTGCATTTTATCCACATATTAATACAAACTCTTTTTGAATAAAACGTTGTTGAGTGCTATGTTGATGCATTTATAATCATCATTAGTGTTGCATCAGTTTTTATCTTGAGCAAACCAAATCCTTGAAAAAACAGAGCACAGTCTGTGCTGTCGCAGTAGAGCTTGAGCCATCTTGCAGTCTTTCAATGAAATAGTTATTAGATTCTGGTTTGTTACTGAACTGAACAAACCGGCAAGTCAGTGAACAAGCCTAGAACAAGTCTACATTTACATGTAAATCACTGTCCAGTGATAAATAACGTTTTACTAATTCTGGGTGCTGATCGAAATTCTATTTAAGAATCTAAAATCAGGCAGACAACAACATCTTTTCTCCACTTTTTACAGTATCACTGACAAACCTACAAACCACAAAACTCAAAAATACAGTATGATCTCTAAATGATGACAAATGTTTATGTGCCAAATATATATTATATGGCCTCTACTCTGGACAAACTATCTTTTTGTATTAAACAGAATTGTGCGCATACTTTAATCCTAAAATCTAACTAACCATGTTAACACACTCCCAGAGTTCCCAGTGTTTATTTCTGATAAATTGTGCATCGTGACATTTTTGACAGGCATGTAGTGGATCCCCAAAAAGACTTCCTGCTCAGATCACATAGTATAAAACTCTTCATGCATACACACACATGCAAACATGTACACAACATTTAAATATTCAGGAAAACATGAATTGATACCCACTTATGCAAATACATGCAAACACCCCCACTAAAAGCACATAAACCCATGTTGCTGTAGCATGCATCACTGCATGCCTTAACACAAAGGTAAGCTAACGCACAACATGATTTATTTATCAACACAAGTCATAAATCTCATAAATGTTATATAAACTTGTCATTGGCTGGGAAATGGAGATATTTCAGTTCTGTCACACAAACACACACACAAACAGTTCTGGATTATTTCATGTTTGACCTGGTTCTAATCCACACAAGAAGAGACAGAGATGCAGGGCGCAGGGTTAAGTGTTGTATGGTTTTAGTTGTTTGTAAAGACAAAATAACTTAACAGAGAGCCTTTGTTTTGAGTGCTGGCAGTCTCCCTGGGATACACACGCACACACACAGCATAGACATGGGGCCAAGATGTCTACAGTCTCTGTTGGCACACTTTAGGATTAAAAACACAGCAACAGGGAAGAAGGATAGAAAGAGAGAGGGTTGTCTGCCAACAGCAGAGAGAAGGAGGGGGAGGGACAGAGGAAGAAAGGGAGAGTTAAAGTGATTGAGTCAGGACGGAGAAATAAAACAAGAAAAATTAAAGAGAGGGGTCCTGAGAGCGCGACAGTGGTGCTGTTAGTGTTTGTCCCTGGAGAGAGAAAAATGGAGAATTCCCTTTAGATAGTTACACTCATATCCCATTTTCATTCATCACAGTTTGTCTGTGTGTGAGAGATAAATATTTATGTTCATATTATGAGCATGCAGAGTAAATTTGTGTGTGTTCTGACATATGTTTCTCTGCTCCGTCACTCTAACCAGGGCCAAAGTACTTGCCCCACTTATTACAAAAAAATGCCCCCCTGATACCACATAAGCACACACATGGACACATACTGTATACACACGCATCATTGAATATCTCTCCTCATGAGTGCAATTCACTGACTACATTATCTCATTAACTTTTCCTGAACCACAGTACATGGCACTATAAGCCAGGCATTAACCCATATCATAAACTTAATCCAAGTTCCCATAGAATTGCCAAATATTTTCCCTCCACTCTGCTTTTCCATATCCCAAACTTCAAGAGTTTTATTTACTGTATTTCAAACTCTGAGTATAGATTTGTCCCTGAAAAATGAAATATAAAGAAATCACAAGGATAATAGTGCAGTGCAAATACACACACACACACACACACACACACACACACACACACACACACACACACAAAAGTCTGTGGGATTCCTTTAATAGAGAAGCAGAGAAAATGGCCAACTAGTGGTAATAGTTGCTATTTCCTGCCTTCTTTCCCTCCTTCTCTCTTCCCTTTATTGCACAACATCAAGTCAAAACAAATCTCTATACACATACTCAAACAATATGTGTTTTGATTGCTTTATAGTGTATTGAAGCATCACCGATGGCTTTCTTCCTCCTCTATTTTTATTTTGACCCTACTCTATTTTTCCTCATCTTCCTATTTTTTCCCTCTACACCCTCTCTCCCTAGATTATTTGCAGATGGACTATTCTGTTTTTATGGTGTTATTTACTATTTCAATTCCGCTCAAGCATGTTTGGCTTGCAAAAGGTCGATGATGCCTTTCCATCTTTGTGTATTTTGTCCTTACACATCTTGACCCTGAAAGAATAGTTTGGTCCCAAACAAACATTTTGTTTTCCCTCAAGTGTGCTTTTTTGCTGTTTTTTTTAGTTTTTTTGTAGTTCGAGCCAAGTTTGTGGCTGCGAGCTGTAAAGACGTCCGGGTTTTAAAGCTGATAAACATCAACAGGGCTTTGACAAGAGAGGTGAAGGAAGGAGGAATTAAGGGAGGACAATGTGAGTGAGCGCGAAGAGGAGGAGGGATTAGGGAGAAAAGATAAAATAGCAAGAAAGACTTGTAAGATGGATGTGGACAGCACAAATAGGTGGAAAACGTAAGAAGGGAAGGTACAACACTAGAGAAAGCTTATTTCTAAAAATGTTTAACCTCAGGTTGAAACAAATCAACATATGCATCCTTGAGATTTATTTTTTGGTCCAAACCATAGTGGAAAGAAAATGTAACTTTGCAACTTTGTAAATGTAGCTTTGTTAGCTCTGATACTGCAGGAAAACCAACTACCTGCACATGAATAAACCTGTCATCCTGCAAGAAAATACTTTTGGGAGCAGGGGTCATCAGAATGAATTTCATTTACGTCCATCTAACTTCAGCTGGGATCCATCAGCTTTTCTCCAAGGTGTGTCATCATTTACCTCCTCTGGAGTTCATGCTGTCATCCAATTAAGTAAGTTGACCCTTATCATAGTCCCCAAAAATGCTATTTACTGTTTCTTAGGCTAAAGATTCAATTCAGAAAGCACACAGTCAAAAGTGAGGCTTCTACAAAGGATACTCTTGTTATTTTCCAGGTTATGAGACATTTTACATAAGTGGAGGAAAACACTTGCTGTCAATTACAGGGAAAAGGACATCAAGGCAGTTGGGATAAAGAAAGATCCGGTGGGATAAAGGCAACATTTGTGTTCATTACGTGTGGTTTGGTGAGTGTTTGTGTGCTCCAGCACTCTTTATAGCCCTGAGCGATGACCTGGGCTGGCTAATTAGGCCTCGCAGATATGGATGGGGTTTATGTGTACAGCCTCGCCTAGCATCATTCTGTCACTCACTAAAATGACCCTGGCCACCTGAGCACACTCAATCACCAGGCCGGACTCATATGCATACACTTTTGCAAGCGTGAATGCATGCAGACGCACACACATGCATACACTGGCTTCACACATACTGAATATATATATGCTGCATGGGATCGCAGGGTTCATCCCGACTATAAGGTAAATACACACGTATTGGTCACATTTTGTGTAAGCATTCATATCTAAACACACAAACATCTGTGCAAACCCACTCACTGTACTTTTCTGAATGTTTTTGTAGGCCATGCTTTAAATAACCTTCCAATCCCATTGGCTTATTCCCCTTGCTCTAACACCCATTCCTCCCTCGCTACCTCTCCCGGTCCTCCCCCTCCTTTCTGTCTCCCCCATCCATCGTCTCCTCACCCCCCATGCCCTTGTTAAACCCCCCTGGGAGCCTGCGTAGCGGGATGTGTGGCTAATTAAGGCGACCCACGCAGACCCCGCGTGTTCGAGTCCCTCTCCTTAGAGATGTACAGTGTCATAGAGCGAGCGGCAGTGCCGATGCTTACACTAACTCCCTGTCCCTTGTGTGTGTGTGTGTGTGTCGGCGAAGAGGTGTCAAACGTTGGAGATATCCCAGTCCCTCTTTGCATTTCTTTTTCTCTTTTTTCTCTCTGTTTGCTCTCTTATTCCCATTCCTTCCCTCCCTGCGCCCGCATGTCCTCCCTCTCTATCACACCACACAACTTGTCCTCCTTTCGCTCTCTCACCCAACCCTCTTCTCTTTCCTCCTGTCCTTGCTTTCCTTCCCTTTTCCAACCAGCTCCATTCTTTCATTCTGTCCTCATACTTTTGCCCTCCTACCCTCCTTAGGCGACGGGAACCCCAGAGTCCTATACTGCTGTTTAACTAATTCTTTTCATCATGTAAATCAAAAACTTGAGCTTGTGTCCTTGACTTGAGAGCTCTTGAGCATGTACGAGCAAACGAATGACACAAACAAACTGAGGGGACAGAACACCTCTGTCTCCCAGGAGGAAGCTAAAAGGATCTGCAGAAAGAAGAAAAGGAAAAGAAAAAGAGTTAAAAAGTTGCTATACTTTGTAAGAATGTGGGACGAAAGATTGTCTTTCAACGTGCAGGCAGGGGACAGAGGAGTAGAGGGGGTTGGAAGAAGTGCAATATTCTTGGCTTTTAGGGGGCAGGTGAATCCTGATGTTTTGAATGACCAACTTTGGGAGGGACAGAAACCAGACAGGAAGAAGTAGATTTTATGGAACAAGGCAAGTTTTTGGTCATATACGCAGTGTATATGACCAAAAACTTGCCTTGTTCCATAAAATCTTTTGGTAATATACACTGTGTATAGAGTACAATCCAATGGCCGGACAATAAAGTCAATACTTGATGGTTTTGCAATAACCCTGGGTTACGTTTTGTACTTCCAATGCCAACGTTTTTAAAATCCTCACTTTCTGAGAAAGCATTAGCCATTTTGCAAAGGCCAAAGACTGAGATACAGTAATAATCTCAGTGGAAGGAACAACAATAGGGTGGTGGGCACTCCACTGACCTCTTCGACACCCCATTAATAACCTTGTCTGATTAATAAATACTTAAATGTTGAGTACATAAAGACAGACTGCAGGAAAGGAGTAAAAGATAGGTTGAAAAAAGTACTGAGGCCAAGAGGAGATTTGTGACACGCTGTGTAAACCACAACTTTATAAAACCATGCTGGGAGAGGAGGACAGCAGTGGAGGGAGGAAAGGATCGGCATCTTTGCTTTGAATGTTTTCCACTTTAATGGCCAGCTTATGAGAGGAGGAGGATAGTGGGAAGGAGGGGGTGGGAGAACGGAATGTGGAGAAACCGATTTTACGTCCTTTTCTTTCATGGCTCTGGTGAATGCCTGTATTTTTAGCCTGTATTTTCAGCAGTGAGCAGGAGTGCATGGTGACAGAGCAAGTAAAGGATAGAGGAAAATGTAATGGGCAGCTGTTTGCTTTGCCTACTTGGAATGGAAAATATATCAATGAAAAAGAAGTATGAGGAAGACTGAAGGAGGGCATGATAGGGATTGGAGGAGAGATGGGAGTTGGGAGATTAGACAATGTTCTTTGCTTTGAGGCTCCTGTGAACATGTGTCTTCTTAACATCCAGCTAGCAGTGGGGGAAAGAAAGAAGAGGAGACAATGCATTGTGGTTTGCTTTAAGGTTGGTGAATTCCTTTAAGAGCTGGAAGGGAGAGGGAATGATACCAAATCAGCTTCAAGGTTGCATCGTAAAACTCATTTATTTATTTTATTCAATGTCAATTGCCAATCAAATGCCATCACAGCTTCATGCATGCATGTTTCTGGTGGCGGTCTTGTCCAGTCAAGGTACTAATGGCCGAGTTATTCTTTGATTTATTCCCAAGGGGGTAAGCGAGCATCCGGAAAGCATACCTCCTATGGGGAGATTCTGAGGCAAGCCATCACCTTCCGCTAGCATTCCATTGACTCCCTTTCATTTTGGCGTCACTTTGACAGCGAATAACTTTACATCTGAAGCGTTTAAAGACTCTATTTGTCCATTGTTTATTTCTAAAGAAACGCAACAATGTATAAAAGGCTCCATTACCTTGTATCTCACGTTATGGCTCCGTAGCAGCCATTTTTGACACGATTGTGTCATGACCACGCAACTTTCTGTCGCACAGTAGAGGAATTACAGTATAGTCAGGAGAAGCTCGCAGGCAATCGGGGGGACATGGAGGCATACAGTCAAGGGAGAAGCCCATAGAGAGTCCATGAAAGCATCGGAACAAAATATTTCAGCAACGTTTTGATGGATTGGAAATACTTCGGTATGTGGCAAGTGAATTCATATGAAGTAACATTTATCTTCTATTTTATGAGTTTAGTGAGTAACGGGTAAGGGAGGGGCATTCGCAGTTTTGTTTCATTGTAATATAATGACAAGAAAGGCTTCTTATCATATCTTAAAAAGTTATCCAAATAGCCATTTACACAATTGCTTTGTTACTTACAGCATGGCAACCAATATTTACACCCAATGCATTCATTCATTTTAATATGTATTCTACTGTAGTCACCGAGGCAGTGTGGAAGCAGCTAACCTTTTCTATGTTATACAACCTTTTTGATTTCAGCACGTACAGGTTTTACAGGTGAGATAAATTACATTAATATTGAAATGGACACTGAATTAAACTCATGCAGTCATGCACTCATGCGTCCAGTGCTCATGTTACTTGTCTTCTGAGATGATCTTTTGACATTCATTCTCGATAGTATTTGGAGTAAGTTCTATTTCCATATGATCTAAATGCTATTGAGTAGCTGTAAGAATGAAACCAGCACAGATACGTGCTCTGACTGAAGCAAGAGCTCGTCAGTAAATTCAGACAGCTAAAATGAAATATTTTGCATCTACTACTTGCAGTGTTCCTCCTGCTATTTAATTTAGTTTCCTAAAATTTGCTCTCGCAATACAATATCCACTCAGACCAACAAAAAGCTTGATATTGTGTGTTTTATGGTTATGTTATTAGGCAGTCAAAGCACTTGGTAAGAAGTCAGGACGTGTTTTTTTTTCTTTTACTTTAATTTAACAAATAACCCGCACTGGGTCTTTACCTAACCTAAACCAAAATATGTTTATTACCTAAACCTAACCACATGCGGGAGTCTGGGGATTCAAGACCTTGTCTCCAGTATTAAAAACCTCCATGTACCCTGACAATCTGTTCTCACTCCCAACTCGTTATATACAGCAGTTTGGTCAGTGGCCATCAGCGTCTGATACCGACGCACAAGGCACCCTTAAGTCTATGAGACGCACTGCGCTTTCAACTGCTCGACCACAGTGAGATGTCGTAGTTTAAAGAGTGACAAAGTCCGCATAGGGAGGATAGTAATAAAAAGCGACAAAGTCCCCGTAGAGAGGAGGGATGGGTCAAACAAACACAGGACTTTAATCTATGAGGCCGCTGTTAGTTTCCCGTGTGAAATCAAAAATTAACATTGACTTATTGCACGTCAAGTTCTGTATGTAACCTATTTAACAAACACATTTTGTTTTAACCCAAACCACAATATTTTACTGCTCCATCTTCTGTCTCATTAAGTTGATACACAGCATAAATCACTTGGCAATGGAAAAAGTGATATTACTAAGGATATCCACCCATCCATAGATCTTTTTGCTGTTGCTTAGGCACAGTCCTGGATACCAGTTGGTCTCCCTCAAAGGCAATATGTTTTCTAAACTATTTATTTCTTCTTAAAATTGTTTATTGACCTCATGAAGTTCTGCAAAGAGGTCAAATGAAAGCAGATAGGAAATCAATGTCTCGATGTCAAAAGCACACTTTCGTTTTTTGAAATCTTAGATTTGGCTTATTCTTCTTTCAGTTTCCTCTGCCCAGATTTTCACCATTTTGGGATTTAAGCTAGTGCACTCTTTTCCCTGAGACCTGGAGTTTTATCCTTCAGTCTCCTGTCTTTATCCACACACAAGTTGTCACATTATCCCACCTACAGAGGAAAACATCAAGTGTTAGACATTTAAAAAACAATAATACTTTTCTACGTAGGTTTGTTTGTGCTTCCTGGTGTGGCAGGGGAAGGTTCCTTCCCTTCCTGCTGTCAGTAATTGGTTCCTCCTGTCAATAGAAGGTTAAAATGTGTTTCATAGCTGACAACAGCACCTGTCCTCACATCTGATGATTCCCTGTCTCTTTTTCTCTTGCACTACCCCCTTCATCTTCCCATCACTCTCTCAGTCTTTCTCTCAATCCCAGTTCCTGTACACTTCTTTGTTTTTCCCTGCTCTGTTCCTGTGTTTTTCTTTTTTCTCTTCATTTATTTCTGTTTATATGTTGCTCATTCTACCTTTCCTTCTCTCTCATTATCTATTTCCATCTCTGTTTCAGTTTCTTAACAAGCTGCTTCCTGTCTGTCTGGCACAGCTGTTGATTACCTAATTACCTTGCCTTTCACACACACACACACACACACACACACACACTAATACACACACTCCCCCCCCACCTCTCTCTTTCACACACATACACACCCATAGAGGAAGCTTGCTATTGTTTACAATCAATCATAAAGGCTGTGTGCCTGACGTAAAGTTTTTATTTTGTGAAAAAATAAGCTTGGTGTGCATATGCATATGTCCTAACACTGTAATGCATATTGTAATACCACATAAGGTGGAGGAGTGGGGGCATAATAAAACGTGAGTTATGTGTGACACTATCAGTCAGACTCTCTTATGACAAAATGAACATTTCTTGCCATTGTTGGGCTAATAAATGGAGGGGGCATTGACATATGTAAAGAACACACAAGAACAAGATGGCCATGCCATACAAAATAAAATGATATATATCATGATTTGGTTTGATCAGAAAACACATATGTGCTCCAATAGTAAATGTATGTTTTCCAGTTTAGCTCTTAATTCTTAGTGTTTATCTACATGAGCTAATGCTCAAAGCTTTATGCTAATGTTAAGAAAAAAAACCTTAGAGTGCACAGGGTGTTCTTTCACCTTTTGGTCAACAAGAAAGAAGTGGTGATGTTCCTGTTGTCTCTTCAAGACCAAGAGCAGCCTCTGGGTCCATCTCCTAATTTGTTTTGCACAGAGAGTATTGTTTTATGGTTTCATTTATTTGCATGAACAAATGGCAAAGCCTGAACAAAGAGGATGTGCAATCTGTGCAGATGACACATAAAAACTCCAATTGGTGCTACAAAAATATCTCAACCCTAGAGGAAAAATAGAAGACAACAGCCGAGCACATAACATCAAACTAAACACAAGGGAGAATGGACAAACAACAGAATCCATAAATAGCACACAGAGACAATAAAGTATCTTCCTAAAGCTGAGAGATTGATAGTATTATAAGGATAGGAAAGGTGTGTGTGTGTGTGTTTAGTTCTAATGTACATTTAAAGAGACAGTAAGGAAGATAGTGTCTGTTGCACTACTTCCTAGTGTGTGTGTGTTGTTCAACTCCGAAAATAAGCCTCTCTCATCTGTTTTAATTGGTATCATAAATTGGTGTCATAAATTGTTACCCTGTTTTCCTTCCTGAAGATTTATCTGCGTGAACCTACCTTGAACCAACCCTTCTTTCCTCTTGTGCCCCTTTCTTATCTATCGACTCTCACGTCATCGAAGTGAATGGAGCGATTGTTAGAAGATGTATATATTCTTGTGTGTCTCATTGAACCTTTAGAACGTCGTGAACTGAACTGTGCTTTGTGTCACTTTTTTCGCAGAGATCTCGTAACTGCTTTCAGAGTCAACTCAAAGAGGTCCAGCCAGTAGATGATAGGATCAGAATCAGAATCAGAATGGGCTTTATTGCCAAGTACGTTGCACATACGAGGAATTTGTCATGGTGTTGTTGGAGCATGTCACACATTCAAATATAAGAAGGATAAAAAGAATAAAAAGAATATAAACAATATAAGTATAAACATATACACACAGTATGTATTAATAACGATAAAATAAATTTAAATAAATAGTAAAATAAGTTAAACGTACCACAAAAACATTCCGGCTCGGATTGGTTTATAATAGTGTGTGTGGATATGCCAAAAATCGGTTTCATATTCTGTGGTATTTTACTGGCATAATTTCCCATGTTTACAAACATTGGTTTGAACTAGAACAATATGTAAGACTTAAGAAAATTGTTTTTCAGATTGGATATTGACTTAAACCCAGCCAATGACGCAAGTTGGTTGACTACAAGTAAAATCCATTTCCATCCCTCTGTCTCTCTGTCTTCCACTCACTTTTTCTTGCTTCCTATTCGATCTCTTTTCTCCCTTCCCCATGTAATTAAATTCAAAGGTGCTTTTTGGCATGAGATAGAGTACAGAGGTGCTTATTGCCAAAGAAAAAAACAACAAATAACAGATGAAATAGGTCACCTATTAGATGAAATGACACAAATCACACCCTCCCTTTTTATCGCTATTGACTCTTTCTCTCGCTTCTCGCCACCTCATTTTAGCATCGGTGGAAACCTCTTTTTCTTTTTCTCAGCCTAGCTCTCTCCTCTCCTCATTATGTGTGCCATTAGCTTGGACACGTGCAAAGGCCTCTGCCCTCCTTTTCTTTACACACAAACACAATCGTGCGCACACACTTTTTGACTTCACCATAACACACAAACATACTCACAGACCCACATTTACACATGCTTCCACACGTTCTCTCTTTCACACACAAACACTAATGCTCTTGAGACTAATTATCAGTCAGGTGTGTCATCTTATATTTATTTGGGCCAGTGAGGTGCTAACAAGCATTTCTCTCCTTCTCTTCTCTTGCTTTTCCTCTATTTTGCCATCTGTCTGCCTTTTTCATTCTCCATTCACTTCTGTCACACCATTTTGTTTCTCTCATCTTTCTCTCTCTCTCTCTCTCTCTCTCTCTCTCTCTCTCTCTCTCTCATCTTTCTCTCTCTCTGTCCCTGTCTCTGTGTCTCTCTCTCTCTCTCACTCTTGCTCTCTCTCTCGCTCTGTCTTCCTCCTTCTCTATCCGACATTGCTGAGGCAGGGGTTTTACAGGTTGTGTTCAGTGTCAGATCCAATGAAAAACTGCCAGAGACAAGGGGGTGAAAAAGAAGCGCTGTGCTGCATTAAAATCAGACTGAAGCAAAGGTGTGGTTTTGTGTCAGTCGACTGCTGCAAGTTTTATTCAAAGAAAATGGTCTCAGCAGTCTTGTCATACTGTAGTCTCAGTCATGTAGTGGCAAAGAAAACAATGCACAGACTATGACCTCCAGTTGGTGACAACCAACCACCAAAAGTCCAATATAAACAAAACTTAAAATTCTTTAAAAGCAAAGCACTTCACAAGGCTTTGCTCACTCTAAGGCACTCATTGCGATTACACCAAGGGGCAGTTATGACAGCATGAGGCATATTGCTGTTGCTAGGAAACCACATACCTGTCTTTCGGTCTCTTGTGTGCCAGTTTTAGTGATAACTGTCTCTGATATCCATCAACAGCAGCTACTTATTTATCTTAGCAGAGTTAAATCTCACAGGAATATTTCTGGGCACCACACTGATAACTGTAAGGCCTGGCTCAGAATTTGGAGCTGTGTAAAGCAAGGTGGATATACTATCTCGGGAACTAAAGGAAACGCCACAGGAAACCTCTACACAATATTGCAAGAGATTACTGGTGGCTCTATATATTTGCTCTCAAGGAGGGAGACTTCTTCATGTTCTTCAGAATGTGTTGGCACAATGAAGTTCATGTCCTTAAAATTGTAATATTCTATTCGCTGAGACTGCCACGTTTTACAACTCATATATGCAGCCTATATTTTATATCCTGATAAATAGCCTTTAATCATTTTAATCAACTCTTCTTAACTAAGTATAGAAACTAATTATCAGTTCATCATGAATCATTATAAACATTGCACAAACTTTGCTGTGCTATCTTGCTATGTGGAGGCATGTTTCACCATTATGTTTAACAGTATAATCAAACAAGTATGTTAACACTTAAATGTCCCTCAGCCACCTGGTTACAAGACTTTTTGATTTCTGTTTTGTATAGAGCTTTACTCTATGAGTAATCGTGCACTTCTTTCCATCCTTCGTTTCCATCCAGATGTAGTCGCTTTGCCTGCATGTTAGCGGGCATATGCATATGTGTGAAAGATGTGAAACAATCTTACATTCCTAACAGAAGGGTCAAAGTTAACCCAGAGCCATCTTTACGCTTGGCCTCTTCTGTCTTGTAACACATGTGAATACTGTAGTGGAAGTTTTTCTTGTTAGCAGCAGGAGTGCGTATCAAAAACACCAGATGAAACAAATAAGGACGATTTGAGGATTAAACCAAAGTTTGGTCTTTGAGTATTTATTTACATTTGCAAATGCAGAGAAAACAGTTTCACAAGTACTCATGGCACATCTGAAGGGGTCTTCTGACCCAGCTAGAAAACCATACATCTATATAGTAAGAACTCACTTAAACCACCCCCCTCCAGGATAATTTTAGCAGCTACGCAGATGAAAAAACACCACAAACAGTCACAATGACTTTACTACCTTTCCCCTCTGTTCCTGCTCCCTACTTAGCCTAAACATCTGTTAAAGCAAGAGACAGAAGGAGATACAGTTCAAAATGTTATGGCCCTTTTCCTCCTTATCTGCTAAAGGTAAACAGTAGGAACGCTGAGTTCCAAAAAGAGAAGGATATTCTCAACTAGGCCAGAGTTTATGATGCCAGTTGCTTCTTCTCTTGGAGTCTCTTAAGTCTATAACAAAATTAAAGATTATTAGGAAACTCCTGTAAAGTATATAAGAGAATCTTGTAAGATATCAAACTATAATGTTAAAATAAAATTCCCATTACAATACATACACTCCACAAGACATATAGCCAAGACAGATGTACATATATAGATTAAACAGATGTGTAGGCAGACATCACAATGTGTCATTACATGGATGATGAATACGCATCCCTTATGAGCAGAGATAATTCTACAGCACCAGAGAGAACTGTCTGTCACTGTTCACCTCTCTACTTCATCGTCACTAATATATGTGCTGTAAAACAAACACATATATCTCATACAGAGTTTTATATGTAATATTTGTCCTTTGTTATATACTGTACAACTTAGGTTAGTAGGTTAGTAATATTTATTTTGACTCTTGTGAGTAGGATTCAGGTAACCTTCTGGAATGTATAGGTAATTGTAGGTCTTACTGTGTGTGTGTGTGTGTGTGTGTGTGTGTGTGTGTGTGTGTGTGTGTGTGAGAGTGACCTAAGCTGGCTGGCAGGGGGCCAAATTGTAGCCAAAACTTTGCCTCCTGAGGCTAAACATTTCTTCCGCTCTGATTAGCACATTAGCATGTCCCAATAAATGGCCAGGGACATTAGCATGGCAGCTAACGAAAAGGGCATCGACCAGGGCGTTTGGTGACATTATATGCTAGTTCATTGTTAATCGATACTATGCTAAATAAAGGTAAGTGGCTGATAATGTGTTTTAAGAGAGAGCATTGTAAAAGGGTGGAGGATGCTGGCGTGTCGGTTTCAATTACAACATGACTTCAGGGGAGGTGAGAGTGTCCGAAAAGAGGAGGGGGAATGTCAAATTGGTTACTTATTATATACATTGTTAAACACAGATGTATTTTAAGCTTAACCCCCCCTACACACACACACACACACACACGCATACACACACACACACACACACACACACACACACACACACACACACACACACACATACACACACACACACACACACACACACACACACTCTTTATAAAATGCTTTTCAGTTCTTTTACATTTCAACTCATAATCAGTGTGCTTTGATTCTAATGTGCTAATTTGCTATGCCTTTTTCTGAAAGTTTCAATTTCTTTGCCGGTAACACAGATAAAGTTTTTCTTCTTGGAGTTTAAGCAAGATTAAAAAAAAAAACTTCTACAAGATGAGAAAGCGTGGAGAAAAAGAAACAATGCTGTCGCTGCTCTGTTTCTGACACAGTTTAAGGCCTTCGTGATGAAACGGGGATTTACGTTGATACTTTTAATCCGTCAAGCTGATGTGTTGCGTTGCTGTGCCCTAGAGCAAGGCACATGCCCTGGATTAATCACATGTGATCCTCGCAGACAGTCACTGACTCTCTCTCTTTTTCCTTTTTTCCCATGCATACAGCAAGTGTGTGTGCTAGGAGAAATGCATGTAATAGTAGATGACAAGTGTGCACACACATACACACACACACACAGTCAGACTTATGCACAAGCACACACTTGTTCCACCTTTGTACTTTGATTTAAAGGTTCATGGAAGATTTATCCTCCTACATTTTCTCTGAAACACACACACACACACACACACACACACACACACACACACACACACACATACACAGAGGCGCACACAGACACGCACAGACACACAATGCTTCAACCTTTGAAACCTGTACTTATAAATTCATGGGAGATTAATTCTACTTTTTTCTGTCACATACACCAGTGCTTCTTTTCAACTTCCTTCTCTCTTTCTGTGTCGCCTCTCTACGTATCTTAACACACAAGTACCCACATAGATTATATATCCAGTATGCGCACAAGGCTTTTAAAATAGTGAGAAGTCTTTGGTTTAACCAACTTTTACCAGAAGTACTTAAAAATGATAAACTAACAAATCAATGTATACATGACTTTTCACACTGATTTGCTGTCCCATTGATGCAAAAGTTGTATGTGATTGATTGTTGCTTGAAAAAAAAGGATTGCAGCTGGTCCTTGATTTTTCTGTGGTGTTGTTTGAGCTTTTAAGACTCTCAGCTTTTGTGGTTAAGTCGAGACAAAAAACGAGACAAAGACCTCTGCTCTACTTTTTGATGTCTTCTTCTGAAAAATATTTTAAATTGCCTCTGGGGCTCCAAAGGGTTTGCAGCACTTGGTGTTTGCTGCTGTTTGCGATTTTTATAAATTAGTTTGTAAAACGCTGTGGAAGAGGCCAGTGTGGACCAATCACTAGCATTCAGCACTGAATGGGAGAGTACTAAGAGTAATGAGTTTTTTGGCGGCAGGAACTACACTGCAAGAACAAATTTAAGGCCCTTATTTCTCCTTTGGAAATGTAGGTGAAGTTTCTGGGTTCCTGGAAAGGTTACGGCAGTGGAACCCAGCTATATTTAACACAGACACCTGCAAAGATAACAGACAAAAAAGTTAAAGGCATGCACACACATAAAGACATACAGATAGGTACACAGAATAAGAATTTGTGCATGACACCCACTCCTATTCTTGTCTATGTCTCTTCCTCTCTTTTCTGCTCTCTCACCCTCTTTTTCTGTCTTCTTCCCATTCTGTATCTTTCACCCTCTGTCTGACTCCCCTCTCTCCTTCTTTTCATCTCTCTCAACCTCTAATTATCACCTCTTGCTCTCTTACTACAACCAAGTCCCTGTTTCTCTCCTTTACCATCTCTTCTTGGCTCTCGTCTCTTTCTCCTCCCCTGTTCCTTACACACACACACATGCAGATTTGCAAAGAGCTCTCTGTTCCTTCCCCGTTATTTTCTCTTCTTCCCTCTCGCTCCCGCTGCCCCCGCACTGCGCTCTCCTCATTGCGCTCTCCTTAGTCTCCCTTCTTTCTTGCTGTCTTTCTGCCTGCCCTCGTTTTTCATCAGTAACTAATGGTGCTGGACTCACCACTTAGGCTCAGCAGAAGTGTGTGTGTGTGTGTGTCACATTTGTTTCTTGATTTTTTTTTTCATAACAAATAATGCTTTTCCGGTCACTAAGCTTTACTGGCGAGTCAGTTAAAATGCCACTTTTAAGTATTCTACACACGCTCAAAATAAAAAGGTTGCAGAGAGGTTTCAGACTGCAACCATAGGGAAACTTAAGAAGGCTCCATGGGGAATCTCTTCGGAGTTAGGTGTCTTAAAGGGGCAATCCACAGATTTAACACATGAAGGTCACTTTACACCATTGTCAGCTCATTCCTTCGTTACTGTTACTTACTGAAGTGCATTTGAACTGTGATGCGACCTGAATAATGCAAAACATTTTGAATGTGGAGTGAGTAAGTGAAAATGTATTTAACTGTAATTCAAGATGTATTTATTCTAAAAAAAAAAATCTGTCAAAAAAGATCTGATTGCTGCACAAATGGGCCATTTTGGAAAGTATAAAGACGTTGTTCCTGTGACTTAAAAGTTCCAATCCTGGATCAACTGATCAACCAAGACATTCAGAACTGGTGAAGTGCAGGTAAAATGCTATCGTCCCACTTTAAAGTGGCCATATTATGCTCATTTTCAGGTTCATAATTGTAATTTGAGATTGTATCAGAATAGGTTTACATGGTTTAATTTTCAGAAAACACCATATTTTTGTTGTACTGCACATTGCTGCAGATCCTCTTTTCACCCTGTGTCAGATCTCTGTTTTAGCTACAGAGTAAGACCTCGCAACTTCTGTAACATCTTTGTTGTTGCACATGCGCAGTAGCTAGGTAAGGATTACATGAGCTAGCTAGCTGTTTCTGCAACTTCGGCCTGTACAAGGCAGGATTAGCGGGAGACTTCTTCTAAACGAGGGCGCATTTCCAACTTTGTGTGGAATACCTGCAGAACAGGGACATGTAAGTAGTTCTATACAATTTATTTTGTAGATTAGGGTGAATTTGTGTGTTGTAGCAGTGTTTTGCCATTGAGAACGAGCTAGCATGCTAGCGCTAGCATGCTAACGGTTAGCCCCCTAGGCCCCTCGTCTCAGCTATTTGCGTAGAAAGCCGTGCAGATTTTGAACAGCTCACCCGGAGACTGAAGGCAGGACACATTCAGAAACCCGTATCTCACTCAAAACAGCATGGATGTTTTTTTTTCAAAGTTTGTATGCGTGTGGAAGCACCAGAGACCCAAAATAACACCCCAAATCCCAGAAAAAGTGTTTTTTTCATAATATGGGCACTTTAACAAGTGTCAACAAGCAAGGCGCTTAGCTGCTCTAGACTATGGTTGTTCTGAGAGCTCATACTGTATTCATGTGCATAAGAAAGTCTTAAAGTTGATGCTTTCTCAGTCAACAATCCTTGAATAAACAGCATTTAAAAAGAACAGACTGAGCTGCTGCTTTTCACTCCTACTAATTCTTCAGAAGTCAGGAGGAAGTGAGGTATTGATGGACAACACATCTGCTTCCAAGTGTGTGTGTGTGTGTGTGTGTGTGTGTGTGTGTGTGTGGCATTGATCTAAGAAAGCAGCTCCTATAAATTCAATCAGTCCTATCCATTCTCTGGCTGTTGACTTTTAGCTGCCCAGCTCCCAGCTTGAAAAGCATGGCTACTTTTATGGAGATCGGCCATTCATTTTCCTCTATCTTTCTTTCTCTTTGTATTCCTCTCCATCCTTCTTTTTCAACTTGCACATTGACTTTTTATTTTCTGTCTGCCTCTGTGTCTGTGATTTGTTATTTCTCTTTCAGTTTTTCCCTCTGTCTGAAGGTGCTGTTATTGGAAAACACCACAATGTGGTGGCTTGCAATTCCCAAACTACAACGTTTCTCCCTCTCCTTCAAAACTCAATGACAATGATAGGGACTCTGTAAGGAAGTGTACAAAAGGCAAATGCAATTGTATGAATAGTTATTGAGGGATTTAAAACACAGACAGATGGCTAGTATTGCGTGCTGTGGAGGAAAATACAGATTTTGCAATTACAAGGAAAACATACAAAAAGCTTGGGAAGGAACAGTGCCATATATGGGGCAGTGGTGGCCTATGAGTTAAGGAAGCGATCTTGGGACCGGTTCAATCCCCAGACTGGCAGGATAAAATCTAGGTGGGGAAAGTGAACGAGCAGCGCTTGCCACCTCATTACCACCACTGAGGTGCCCTTAAGCAAGGCCCTTAACCCCAACCGCTCCAGTGGAGTTGCTCAGTGGCCAGTAGATCAGACTGTGGTTGTACTGGGCAGCTTCCAGGTATGAATGTGTAACTGGGTAACTGAACCACCAACTACCGCTGACCTGATGGAGTACCATGCGGAGCACCATGCGGAGCACCATGCGGAGCACCATGCGGAGCACCGCAGCCAGTGTCGCAGAGCTCTGTAGCGGCTAAACACATGATATCATACGTTTTAGTGTGCATAACTTTTCATATGATATCATATGAACCCGTTCATGGGGTACTTTCCATAAAATCATCTCTCAATGCAAATCAAACCAGCTATTAGGCTAACTGAAATAAAACCATGCCAATCTCTAGGTATGGTGAACGGTATGTGATGATGTGAGGCTATTTTAATTCCAAAGGCCAAGGGAACTTTATCAGGATGCATAGTATCCTGGATCCATGAAATAAATGGGCTTTAAAAATAAAAATCTGCCTGCCTTTATGGGAACTTAACATAGGGGTACTTATGCCCCCTGTATTTTCAGGAAGAACATTTATTTTTTTACGTTAATTATTCATTCACAAAGAAAATTGGTGTCCTTAAAGATTGGATTTTTCCTCATTTTTTTAATTGAGGCATTAAGATGATTTTTTTATTCCTCTTTTTAGTCAACTATAGCATGGGTGTCCTAATTTGTTCACATGACTGTATATATATATATTTTTTTTTTTATTATTATTTATTTATTTATATTTAGTATATTTAGTTTGCGGTTTGTGTAAGGGCATTGGAATATACCGTGGATGCTA